>NC_045543.1:85619455-85753547 GCF_009769535.1 Thamnophis elegans | reverse complement strand
TAATATTTTTTATTCTTAATTAGTAGTGCAGTCATCCCTGGGTCACGATTATTCTCATTTCTTTTTAATCATTTTAAATCTTAAATCCCATAATTAAACCAGAGCTTTTAATTTTTAATAGGCAATGGCTATTATCATTATAGCAATGCAACTTCAAGAAATAGGAAAGCTGTATAAGAGTTCCTAAGTGGCTGTTCAAAGAATTATAAGTAGAGCTAATCATAAATCCATTTTTACAACTTCTTTTAAAAGACTGGAAGATTCTTGCCATAATACTAAGAACTGAGGAATGCCTATAACTCAAGACAATTTCTGCCCAGCCATATTCTGAGTTGTTAGGGTGCCATGATGTGTTTTACCAATTACTTTATCTTAAGGGGTTCAGAAGAAAGAACAGCTCAACTTAAGTAGGGAAATTTTATGAAGGTCTAGGTAGAACACATTGTAGAAAGGGGAGTGAATGCCAGAAACCAAAAGGAAAGATAACTGTGGAAAGGCTACGTAAGAACCAAATCTTCTACCAGTCAATTTTGCTGGTAACTTATCTCTGGATCTCAAAGTTAAATGTCTAGTTATCATAATGATTGCATGCTGTACAGTAGTATTATAAATGGGGACTTGATTTTACTGGGCTGCTCCCATACTGTTCATTTTCCAAAAGATTCATTGTTCTCTTTCTAAGTTTCCCTCATGATTCTGCGAGAAACTATTTTCCTTCTTCTGTATCTTTGTTCCTTTTATTTTCCAGAGCTCGGAAAATCTGTTTTATTCTTCCTTTTTATTGATTTTCACAGAGCACTAAGCTATTATGTGGTTGGTTTGCCTTGGATTTAATCGGATGTACAACCATATCCATTATGACATAGCATTACTGCAAACCATTAAGCCACTAACCATAATGAGTTTTGGTTTTGACTTAATGTGATGTGCAGATTAGACCTTTGGAACAAACACTATTCAACCTCCAAGAATTAAACTTCCATAGTTGCTTAGTAGCTTTACAAGCCGTTTATGTATGACATGTAGCAGCTGTTCCAGATTGATACGCTCTTTCTATCTAAAATAAATTATAGTTCTTGAACCTTGCCAACTCTTGGGCATTGACTTTACATCACATATAATATTTCCATTTAATGTAAAGGAAGGGAATTTTAAAAAGGCCGGCAGAACTTTATGTCTTTCCACTTCTCTAGCAAATACACCGATTTGATTTGGGAATAATGTAAGTTCATTGTAGTAATTTTTATAAACTTCACTATCTGTTTTTCAGAAACTCTTCAAGCAAAATATTTTCATAGAACTACCCATCCTTATATGGCAAATCGCCCACATGAATCTCTATCTTGGGCATGATTTTTAAAGAGGAGGAGGAAGACCACTTGAGATAGAATCTAATCTGGTGAATGATTGCATTTTTATCTTATTCTCCACTGCCACCTTGTGGAACACAAAAATCAATTAAATCTGCTTTGTTTCATCCCCAAGATTAAAAACCACCAATAAGAGAGGAAGGCAATTTTTGCTTCATACTCATAAACTCATGTTTTTTACTCATTGAAGTTATTCTAATGCATTTTGCTTCTAGTTTGCTCATAAGATATGGACGTTAGTTGACAATTATCTTTATAAAATAAAATGGACATACACAAATTGTCTCCTCTTTTATTGTTTTAGAAGATGAGGATCAAAACTGGCAGAAAACTTTAAAACCAATAACCAGAAATTGAGAAAAAAAGATCCTTAGAGATCCTAGAGATTATTCAAAAAGTCCCTCTCCCCAAAGTACAAAAAAGAATACAGTTTTATTTCAGTTTGTCATTCTATACCTTTTTTTATTAAAGAAAAAGATAAAAGTCCCAAATCATTTCAAAAGTTTCATGAAAAAGCGTTGTGGAATTTTTGGAAGACTTTGGAGCAGCAAATTAGAGAATTACTTTCTCTTTTTTTATATAGTTTTTCTTTAACCCAAAATTCTTCAACCCCTAAAAATAACTTCTCCAATTTTACTTATAAAAGTTATTCAGAATAACAGAGTTGGAAGGGACCTTGGAGGTCTTCTAGTTCAGCCCCCTGTTCAGGATCCTATACCACTTCAGACAAATGGTTATCCAACATCTTCTTAAAAACTTCCAGTGTTGGAGCATTCACAACTTCTGGAGGCAAGTTGTTCCGCTGATTAATTGTTCTCACTGTCTGGAAATTTCTCCTGAGTTCTAAGTTGCTTCTCTCCTTGATTAGTTTCCATCCATTGCTTCTTGTCCTGCTTTTACTACCATTTATTTGTGGCAACCTCTGAGATATTGGAACACTGCTATCATGTCACCCCTAGTCCTTCTTTTCATTAAACTAGACATATCCAGTTTCTGCAAACATTCTTTGTGTATTTTAGCCTCCAGTCCCCTAATCAGCTTTGTTGCTCTTCTCTGCACTCTTTCCAGAGTCTCCACATCTTTTTTACATCGTGGCGACCAAAAGTGGATGCAATATTCCAAATGTGGCCTTACCAGGCATTATAAAGGCATTCAAGTTATACATAACATGCCTTTGTGTGTGTGCGTGAGTGTGTGCGTGTGTGTACGTGCGTGCACACACACGTTTAGAAAGAGAGATGTTTTAGCACCTATATTTTGGGTCTTTAAATCATGATGACATCTCCTGATTCCTAATTGCTCTACATTAATGTCCTTGATTGATAGAGCCCTTTGTTGCTATATCCTCCCGATGCAAATATCTTCAAGGATTGGTAATTCTTGAAAGTCCATGTTATAGAGGGAAGTACTTCTTTCATTGACTTCTCAACTATATATCCTACTTTAATTAGTATAACTTTGGGTATTTGCCCACTTGCACAAATCACAGGAAGAATATGCATAGCAAGCTTGAGCCGAGGTGGCGCAGTGGTTAGAGTGCAGTACTGCAGCCACTTCAGCTGACTGCTAGTTGCAGTTCGGCGGTTCAAATCTCACCGGCTCAGGGTTGACTCAGCCTTCCATCCTTGTGAGGTGGATAAAATGAGGACCCAGACTGTGGGGGCAATATGCTGGCTCTGTAAACCACTTAGAGAGGCCTGAAAGCCCTATGAAGCGGTATATAAGTCTAACTGCTATTGCTATGGCTAAGCTCACTTTTCTGCCATGTGCTCATGATGTCGCCTTGCTCTCCTCCCCAGCTCACCTATGAGGTGCTTTTAAGTTGTCCACACTGTATGTGTTCCAGTGATGGGTTTCAGGTTTTTTTAGAACTTATTCTGTAGGTGTAGCCTGTTTTCTGGGACTGGCTTCGCAGTCATGTGACCAGGTGGGCGTGGCCAACTTGGAAAATGTGGTGAAACTCACTTAACGAAGCTCTTGCTTAGCAACCAAAATTTGGGCTCAATTGTGGTCATGAGTTCTCTTTCTTTTCTTTCTTTTCTTTCTTCTTTCTTTTTCTTTCTTTCTTTCTTTCTTTCATCTCCTCTCTCTCTCCTCTCCCTCCTGTGTCTGTCTGTCTGTCTGTCTGTCTGTCATTCTTTGTGTAACTGTCTGTATGTCTCTCTCTCTGTATCTCTCTGTCTCTCTCTCTCTCTCCTCTCCCCCATCTGTCACTCTGTCTGGGGGGGGTGTCTCTCTTCTATCTGTCTGTCTGTCTCACTCACTCTGTGTGTGTGTGTCTGTCTCTCTGTAGTCTGTCTGTCTCTGTCTGTCTCCCTCCCTCTTTCTCTATCTCTCTGTGTGTCTCTCTGTCTCTCTCCCCTTTTTTCCTCTCTCTGTCACTCCATGTGTGTATGAGTGTGTGTGTCTGTCTGTCTGTCTCTCACTCACTCACTCAATCACTCACTCTGTGTGTGTCTCTCTCTCTGTTTGTGTCTGTCTGTCTCTCTCTGATTCCCTCCCTCCCTCCTCTCTTTCTCTGTGCCTCTGTCTGTCTCTCTCTCTCACACACTCACTCACACACACACACATACACACATACTGTGGTCACCTTGTGTTCCAATCACAGGTTAAAAGTACCTGGCAGCAGCGTTTTTCTCTTCAGGAACAGGTCCTCTTCAGAAGGACAAGGCCCCACTGGTTGTCCTCCCATTCCTCGTCTTCTGGCTGTGGTTCCACGCCATGGAAAACATAGGTACGTGCATGCCCGGCACAATTACAGCCCGGAGCAGGACCAAAGCCCCTCTCCCAACTGTTTCCCACCGTTACAAAGTCTCTGAGGCTGTAATTTAAGGGGTGTGTGCATGCGCCTATGTTTTCTAGGGCGTGGAGCAGCGACGAGGCTCTGTGTGGCTGGTGATGACTCTGGAGCCCATACGGGAAGATGAGGAATGCAAGGGAGACCCCTCCCTCTGCAGATGGGCTTTGGACCAGCAGAGCCTTGTCCTTCTTTTTAACCAAGCGGCTGTCAAGAGAGGAGGGGCAGCGCGCACCACATGGCTTGTGCAGTAGCCGAAGAACAGGAGGCAAGGATTGCACAAGCCCAAGGGCAACGCTATCCTCTTCTCTCTGACGGCTGCCTGGTTTGCTGAATCTGGTGCAGTGGCAAGACTCTTGCCTTCACTGAGAGCTTCACTGGCAGCTGCTTCTTGCCATCATCGCCACGCTGGAAAGAAGCCAGTCCTTGGAAAGAACCTCCCCCTCCGAGAGCCCATGCCGGGAGGAAAGGGGGTGGGCTGGTTTGAATGCAGACTAACAGGCAGTTTGGGACCAGACCTCCTTCGCTAATTTGGGCAGGCAGAGAAAGAAAGAGGCTTGTGATAAAGCACCCTGCCACCAAGGGCGAAGAGGAGCACCTTCGCCCTCAACTATTGCATGCCTCCTTTCTCCACCCACCCAAACTAGCAAAGAAGGCGGGCCACTAAACTGCCCGCTCCCCTGCATTCAAACCGCCCGCCTCCTCTCTTCTGGCATGGTCTCTCTGGAGGGGGACGGAAGGTCTTTCCCAAGACCTGCTTCCCTTACCTCGCGGTGCAGTTCTGGGACATGTTCGGGCAATGGGGGGACTTTCTCACATGACTTTGGAGAAAGAAAGAAGGGGTGCAAGAAAGCCCCCTCCCACTGCCCAAACATTTGAATGAAGGAGGCTGCAGCGATCTCCTTTCATTCTCTGCTGCCTGAATGAGTGAATGAGGCAGATGGAGAATGAAAGGAGATCGCAATGGATGTGGGGGAGTGAGCCAAGCGTTCCAACCGGTTCTAAACGGCATGATAGATTTGTGGAAACTCTTCTACCGAACCAGTTAGAACCAGCAGGAACCTACCCCTGATCTGTTCCAATGTTAAAATAGTTTCCCTTTTAAGCAAGTGACATGCAGTGGCAGGGCTACTGAATCTGTATCTGATGTGTTTCAGAATCAGGTGATCCTCAAGAGATGAGCTTATCCCAGCCACTGTTCCCAAGAGTCATTCTGCCTCACAATGTAAGAACATCTTGTTCTTTCAAACTGGGTTCTCCCCTTATAATTGCCAGTCTCTAAACCAATCCCTCAGAGACATAGATCAACACAGTCAGCAGCTGACCAGCACTGACTGCACACTTCCCCAAAACCATACAAGCTTTCATTGATCTAGCTATTCGTCTAGGGATTCATTAAAATCACTTCCTCCCTCAACTATAGGTGGTCCTCAACCTATGACCACTACTGAGCCAAAGTTCTTGTTGCTAAGGAAGGCAATTGTTAAGTGAGTTGTACCCCATTGTATGACCTTTTAGCCATGGTTGCTAAGCAAACAACTGCAGTTGTTGGGGATTTCCCCCATTGATTTTACTTGTCAGAATCACCCTTAGGAAGGTTGCAAATGACAACCCCAGAACTCTGGGATGCTGCAATCATTATAAACACATGCTGTCTGCCAATGACCCAATATTTCATCATGTGACTGTAGGGATGCTGCAGTTGTTGTAAGTGTGAGAACTGGTGATAAGTCACTTTTTCACTGCCATTGTAACTTTGAACTGTCCTTAGACAAATGATTGTAAGTCAAGGATTACCTGTATAGCATATTTTAAGAGGAAGGTGAATCCCATAAGTAGTAAGTTTGTAAGTTTAATTTTATTTAGGCCGCCCAATCCCGAAGGACTCCAGGCAGCTTACAGAAGGGAAGAGAAAGAAAATAAAAAAAGTAAAAATAAAATAAGACAAGTTAAAACAACACAGATACATTTGTTTCAGTCGGGGCTGGACCTCAACAATGAGGTCAACAGCCCCAGGCCTGCCGGAAAAGCCAGGTCTTGACAGCTTTTCTGAAGGACATGAGAGTGGGTGAGGTCCGGATTTCTGGGGGTAGTTTGTTCCAAAGGGTCGGGGCAGCCACAGAGAAGGCTCTCCTCCGGGAGGCCACCAGCCGACATTGTCTGGCTGACGGCATCCGAAGGAGGCCAACCCTGTGGGATCTTACCGGCCACTGGGAGGAATGTGGCAGTAGGCGGTCTCGCAGGTATGCTGGTCCTAAGCCATGTAGGGCTTTAAAGGTAATAACCAACACCTTGAATTGCGTCCGGAGACCAATAGGTAACCAGTGCAGTTCGCGGAGGATAGGTGTAACATGTGTGTGCCTAGGTACACCCAATATCGCTTGCGCAGCTGCATTCTGGACTAGTTGCAGTTTCCGAATGCTTTTCAAGGGTAGCCCCATGTAGAGCGGCCCACCCAAAATGAAATCTTTTTCATTCTTCTCCCTCTTATACTCAATGAGTTTGGAAGGAGGAGGAGGAGGAAAGAAGAGGAAGAGGAAGAGGAGAGGAGGAGGAGGAAGAAGAAGAAGAAGAAGAAAAGAAGAAAGAAGAAGAAAGAAGAAGAAGAAGAAAGAAGAAGAAGAAGAAGATCCTAATATTAAGAAAACCAATCTGGTGTAGTGGTTAAGTTCTAGGTCTGCTTTAGATGTGAAAGTCATCTGGAGGACTTTTGGGCAGTCATTCTTTCTCAGCCCAACCTACCTCACAGGGTTGTTGTATAGGAGTTCTATATTTTAAAAGTTGGGATAATAAATAAATCCTATATTCTTTCCCAAGACTTAAGGAATGCTTCTCTCTTGATTGGTTTCATAATGGTTTCTGAATATTGACTTCAAGGCAACCTCTCTGGTTCTCTGTTGGTGGATATTTTCCTGTCAGCAGGTGAGAATTGGTGAGAAGAAAGAAAAGAAAGCTGGGATAATCTAACAATTACTTTTCTTAATGTGCCCTGTCCACCGTAAATAAGAGCAGCATTTTCTAGCATCATGCCTGGGCAGGATAGGGGTCAACTCATCAATTGTTTCACCAGGATAGTTTTCTGCCAGCTTAGTCACAGATAGTTGGCACTTTAATTTAGCCATAAAGAAGAGTCCCATATCTGTTTCAGAAGAAGCCTGAAGGATCTATCATTTCAGTAAATGGATCTGGCAGGTGGCCCTGATGGATCAATTATAAAAGAGTACATAGCTGTAATGCAGAAACATCAACCTTGTTCCCTCCTTGTGAATTACAATGCTCCCATTCAGTTTTTTTCCGTCAGACTGATACCTATAGGGCTGGAAACTCTAGGAGTTGAAGCTTCCACATGTGTAGGATGCCAGGATTACGAAGATTGCCGTTTCACATTATCATATGTGAAAATATTTGTTTATAAAATGAATCCCCCAGATTGCTTTAAAAAAACATCCTTATTGATTGTGATAAAAAGAATAGATATAAATGTCTACGGAAAAAGGACACCTACCAATTTCAACAGGGAGGTCTGTAATCTGATTACTGGATAATTCAAGAATTTTCAGTTCCTGAAACAAGGCAATGTAACTTGGAATGCTTGAGATCTTAGTATTGTTTATGTGCCATTCTTTTAGGTATGTTTTCTCTTTCAGCCAATCGGGTAACTCCTAAGAAAAGAAGATTTGGGACAGTGAGGAATCTTTGGCAACAGCAGCATTTCTACTTCCTCTCCTTCACAAAGCCATTTGAATTAAACCACACTCATTGGCTACGGATGACTTTTCAGTGCATGAAGCACTGCTTTCCCTTTTAGCATTCTTGAGTTATAACAATTCATTTAACGACCATTCAAAGTAACAACCCCACTGGGAAAAAATGGCTGATGACCATTTTTCACACCGTTTCAGAATCTCCATGGTCATGTGATCAAAATTCAGACACTTGGCAACTGACTCATATTTACGACGGTTACAGTGTCCTGGGGTCATGTTATCCCCTTTTTGCTACTTTCTTTCTTTCTTTTCTTAGTGTATGAATATGTTCCTGTCTTTTGCTGTTGGAATATTTCAACATAAATTACTATATCCAGATCTATTCAGCTAAGACTTTCACTTTAACTTGATATACATTTAAATTAATAATAATCTTTGAAAAGGAATTAAGGAAGCAGAGCTCAAATATGTTCAAGTATGCTCTTACAATATCAGTTTGTGCTATCTCCCCAAAACTGAAACTAAACCCTTGTTGGTGGGCATGTCTGTGTCTTTCTTTTTTCCAGCTAATTAGATAAGATTAATTGAAATGGCTTTGGAGATGTAATATTTCCTCACAGTATTAAAACAAAACAAAACAGAGCAACAAACTTTTAACATTTGTAATGTAAATAACACAAGGGAAGGGAAGGGAAAGGGAAAGGTTATACAAACATTATTTAAATATCTTTCCAGATTCTTGCTTACTACCATAGAAATAAATATAATATGTCAGAGTTTAGACCCATCAATCAATCCATCAATCATATTAGCTTTTGGCTTACAAATCTTGGTCTGTGGTTAATTTGTGATAGGAATTCAAACATACATCCTTCTGTCTCTGCTTTTTAGTCCCCCTATATTCTTCTACAACTTTCCCTTCAGTACATACACACCTATAGGAAGCCAATCAGTTGTTCTCCACTGTCAATGAACTAACTATTCAAATTTGTATGTGCAAACCTCATGGAACATGATGCCCAACGAAGATCAAATCAAGACAAGTTATCAGGGATAAAGTTTAATATCCTATAATGCCTCCCATCCATCCTGAAGGATGCCATGTTATAAACACTCCAAGAGATGCATCTGTTTAGATTGCTTGGCCAAAAAATAAAAGAACATATATATAGTGGGTAGAGAAGGTATTATCAGCTGCTAGGACCCTGATGGCATGTCAAATGTTTGAAATGTCACACACATTATTTTAACAACAAAGGAGCCATTGCTACACTGCCACTTCTACTGTTGTGAGAAATATAATACAATGTAATTCAATTTCTAGGAATGTCAGTTCTTCTGACACAAAAAAAAAAAGCCATGGCATCAACCTCTGTCTTTCCTTGATGGTATCACTACCAGTAAGAAGATATCAGTGCCAATATCAATGAGGAAAAAAATCACATTGCAATGGCTGTTGGGTTGCTAAAGATAAAATTGAAAATATGAAGGAGTTGGAGTACCTACTAATAAAATATTGCTCTGTCATTTATACAAAGAAAGAAAGGGAGCAGAGACAAAATTGACTTTGCAAAGTTCAGACAAATTTAAATCTGTCCATTGCAGTGGTTATAAGCAAAGAAAAAGTAAAGAGTAATTCAAAGAATATACTTACTGTCCAGTGTTCACCTGAAAGTTGAAAAATAAATTTGCTTCTTTCTTTGTCATTCAGCAAGGCAATCTTCTTAATCAGTGGCGAGTTCTTTTCAAGTTTATCTAAGATGCTGTTAGTATCTATGAAACCATTATTCAAATATGCAGTCTGTGGAATGCCTTTTCTTCGGCAGTCTAGCATAATATCCCATTCTTGCCTTATCCTGAAAAAGTACAAATGAAAGCATTTTCATTTTATTCCTGCCTCCCCTCCCTTGCCACCTTCCTCAAATTTGCAATTACATCAAATTCACCAAGAAAGCCTCATTAAGCACTCAAAGGAATTTGTATCCTTTCCTCTGCTGCTAAAGAGGTGGTTTAAGGGCAGGAAAAGGAGATCTCCTGTGCTTATGAGACAGCCAGAAGGATGATCATCATGGTTACGCTGATTGGCTGAAGACAAAAGATTCAAGGGGTCATCACTTCTTCCAGAGGCAATTTACATAAATTGGCATTAAGAAGGTGCAATCGGTTCCTGAGAAGTTCCAGGGCATTTTTGAGATAGTTAAGTTTTAATGCTATTGCACCCTTAACTGCTTTTCCAGACCAACCATACATTATTTTAGTATTCACCAAGCTTGGTGTCATCCAAAACTATGAACTTGAACTCCTTAGAGTTATCATCAATGGGTTTGGGCATTGGGGAGTTCTAAAAGTCCACACATCTGCAGGGCGCCAGGTTGAGAAAGTTGAATTATACTGATGTCAGCGGGTGATTGGTTCTTGCTTTTCATCCATCTCTGGGATTGAATTAGAAAGCTGTTTTCTAAGCTATCCCTCCTTATCTTTATTTCTTCCCAAACCAATTTTATCCTGATATGTGCAGTAGCAACGTGAATGAAAGAGCTGTCAGTTGCAGGTAAACATATGAAGATTATTTCTTCCTTTATTAGATGTATATATTGCCTTTCTGTACCAAGGACTAGACCCAAATGCTAAAGGCACACAGGTACATTTTCTAAGCAATTCTTAGAGGCCTAAAAGTCATTTAAACATGAGTCTGGAGTCACATAATCATGAAAGATGACCTTGTAGTAGTGCATTGCTATTTCTGCTACACAAATTAAAGCAGCTGATAAGACTCAGGCTGCTATTCTCATGCCTCTTTCTTTTCTATTTCTACCAAGCACTTTGATACCCAAAAACAAAACGATGTTGTGGTAATAGTTCTAAATAATAAGAACCAAAGGTCGCCTTTGCCATACAGCTTGCTAAGAGTGACTTTGTAGCGTGAAGGTCAGAGTGCAAAAGGGAATTCCCACAGGCAGGACAATGGTGAAGTGGTCACGCGGGCTTTACTAATAACTGATCAAATGTCCTTCTAGTATTACTGAATAAAAATAAGCTCCAGAGACTCAAGCATTCTTCATAAACTATTCCTAGACCACAATTTCTAGCAAACCATACAGATTTAAGGAAAAGACTTTAAATCAAAGGGAAGGGAATGAATAGGTGGGAGGGAGGTTCTTAAGAGAAAATATTAACAATTTTCACAAGCAATATACATTAGAACAGAATAAACTGGAAACTCCATTCAAAATGCAGCAATGCTTAGAGAAGAGGACAGGACCAAAACAAGACAAAAGTGGCCACAAGAAACTCTGAAGTAGTTGCCGATTACAGATTTGACCGAAATTCCATGCATGTCAGCCAAATGAACTGGCTTTTGGAAAAGTCTGGCTATTCTCCCCAGTGATGGAGACTGGGAAGTTAGTTGAGCCTCTGCAGTATTATTTATTACAGATAAATTTGTCCTCAATTGCTATTTTCATATGCTTTTTTTGTTTGTGTTATGTTAACATGCATATTCTATCTTCTATTATATACAAATTTTTTAACTAGGTTTGCCATCCAGAGTCACCTTGGGCTGAGAGTGATCATATAAATGGAAATGATAAATAAATAATTAGTACCCATCCCCGGTGGGTTGCAAAAATTAAGCCTTAACATAGCTCAGTTTAGGTAGATTATAATTAAAACATGAGGTTAAAGTAACCTCCATGGAAAACCATTCACAATTGGGATGCTGTCATTAGAAAGCACCAGTCTCACAATTCTGACAGCTGCTTTTGTGTTGATCAGATTTTCAAGAATGGACACACCGTCATGGTGTGTGTGTGTGTGGTGTGTCTGTGTGTCTGTGTGTCTGTGTGTTTGTGCGTGCTTGTATCTGTGTGCCTTTGAGTCAGTATTGACTATTGAACAATTCTGTGCAGCTTTCTTGGAAAGATTTCAGAAGTGTTCTGCCATTTCCTTCTTCATAGAGGTAAGAAATTATATAGGCCAAAGGTAAGTTAGTTGGCTTCATGGTTCCTTGGTTTCTGGCCTAATGCCTTAACTACTATACCGAACTGGCTTTATCATAAGGTGTAGACAAATGTGTATGCAAATATGTAGGCATCTTACTAATATATCCTATCTCACAGTCAGTAAAGACAGTTCTAAGCAAAGCATTATTTTATTTTGAATTCTGCTTTTCTCTTCTAATAGCTGAAGAGGCTAACATAATTTTAAATCAAAACCCTTTTATAAGCAGTTAGAAAACAAAATTATATTACTATTAATACTAAAACCAATTGGTTTAATCTCTACTTAAGATGGTAGGGCAAGTGCAAGTTTTTTCATCTAAATATGGTAGATTAATTTTATTTGGGAAAAAACTTATGTCTCTTAATTTGATACATTCTCTGGTTCACTATATAATTCTGAATAAAATTTTAAAAATTGGCCATTTATATCCATTTAAGTTTTATAGATTTCATCTTTCACCTCTAATAATTGGAATCATTGCCCTGTCTTGCTTTTATTTTTAAACAATTAGTCAAGATCTTACCAGATCTTTCATCATTCTCTCTGGTTGTTCGAGTCCAACATTATCTTGATGGCAAACATTCAATGAATTTTCATGCAACGTTTTAAGTAGTGCTAACAATGGTTTATCAAAGGTAACATCTATAATTTGTTCCTGAGTTGTTTTGTTTGCTTAATGGGGTTTTGAAATTACCAACTCAAAAAAGATTCCAGGCAGCTTACATTATTTAAAAGAATGCCTAATTTAAAAAGTGACATGGCTTCCCAGACAAACCAAGTAATTAACATTGGGGGTGGGGTTAGCAGAAATCTCCACAAACATCTGGAACATCTGAAGGATGGGAAGCATACATTTTTTCCAAGGTATGCTGTTTGAGAAGATATGAAGTTTGTGCGGCTGTGAAAGAAGCACAAACTAGAAATGTATATACTGTATAAATAAGTCAAAAGCTCTTTCAAAGTAAATGAATGTCATCGATAAGCTTCTTTAGGGACTGATAGATATTATTCAGTGCAATGTCATAAAACTTTGATGTCTTATCCTATACTTGGCCTGCTACTCAGGAATTATGCTTTTCTGTTCTTTCCAGTCCACTGGATTCTAAAACAAACGTCTAGCAGCTTATTATAATACTTAAGAACCAATCAGAAAATATTTGGAAGGATTGGACCTGTCTCTTTTTTTAAATATGGGAACAATAATAGAGTTATGTATTTGGTGGGATTTTTCAGTGTGAAGGTTATGACCATGAACAAAACCCCCAAAATGGGTGTCAACTAGTGAAGATTTGAGTTTCACAACTCATATGGGATGCTGCTACTTCCTAAGGTTTTCCTTTCTTCAGTGGTGATATTAGTTTAGTAGCTTCAACTGAGGTCATAGGTGACCAATCTGGCAAATCCATCTGTGCCTCTTTAGATTACAACTTCCCATGTGGCAGGAGAGATGGAAGCTTTTATTTTGACTCAACACCTTTCATATCCTTTTTTTTTCCCGCAAAGCTTTACATTCTTTTCTTTTGCTCATGAGTAATGGACCGTCATTATTCTAATATCAATTGCAAATTTTCAATTAAAGAGTTATTTCCTTTTGCACGATCTTCATCAAACCATAGTTGGATAATCTTTTGCTAAAGCTCATTTACTTTTGCAAATCAGTAAATGTAATAATAGTACAAACTATGTTAAGAATCCTTCTGGGGGACTTTAATTAAAGAATTGTACAAACTGTCTCCCTTGCCAGATATATATATAGATTTCCATGTTCTTTCCACCTTCTCAGTCCATTTTACACAAATGTATTTCAGGATTTGAGGACTATTCAATGCAATGAGATTTTTAAGTATATTTAATTTGCCCATTTGAAACCAAATGTAAATTTAAAGTCAAGTGGTCACTAAACCAACTCTGAAATTAAAGATCATATTTATCATTTCCCATTTCATGGGAATCTCACTCCCAGAAAGCATAATATCCAGATATATTATTCTCCCAGGTACCATTCAAGATTAACAAATCTAAGATAATAACCAATTGAGTCAGGTACTATTCTGCAAAGTTAACTCCTCTGTCTTTGCAGTTACTTACAAGAGAGGGAACTGACATCTCCCTCTGGATTTAAAACAAGATAAGAGTTACACTGTTCATAAAGCACATAATCATTTGTACCAATCCTGGCATTAAATTCTTCAGCTAGTATCACCAGGGCCTTTGGCAGCTGTTTATTAAAGATGCTACTACGTTTCTAATTCATGCCTTTTTCTTTCACTTGTTTTTGTAAGTGCTTAAGAGGAAAATAAATATTATAACTATAAGTTTAAGTATAATCTTTATTGTCATTGTACTTAAATACAACAAAATTGGTTATAATCTAAATTGGACAATCTAAATTGGAAATTTATAACCATAGCAAATGGGCTATGTAGATTTTTAATTCAGTCACTGATGATCTAATTTTTAGACAAATATATAATTCTCCACATGTTCTTCCTCTTTCTAGATGCACCAGCTTTGAGAGATTATGCAGTATAATTAACAAGCTCTGTTTCCTTAGTAAACTATGGTTAGTTCCTGTAAATGTTTTCATTATCAATTAATGGGCACTCTCAGATAACTTGTTGAAGGGGATACTTCAAAAGAAGACTTCCAGTTTGTAGAAAGATCAACCATGATCTGCTATGTCATCCTCAGATAGGACTTGGATATGAGGGAACTTCCCCTGTCCAAGATGAGTGGTTGTATGCTTAGGGATTGGTGTTACTATCCCTTCTTCAGTCTCCTAAGACTTCCTATTGTACTTGCTACAAAATTTGACATAGGAAAAATCTCCAGAGACATCATTCTACTGATGTATGCCTAGAATAAAATCAGTAAGATCCTCTTCAAAACCTCTTGATTCCATTTCTCTTTTATTAATCCATTCTTTCTAAATTGTATTTTGTTTATTTATTGTATTTTATTATCAAAATCTCTTTTGCTGTTCTTTGTTTTGAGGCTGAATGTAATCTTGCATCTCTTCATTGCTGCTCTGTTTAAGATCTTGGTTAATGAGGGAAATGCAGGCTTTAATTGATTTGAAATTAACTGTTATTTTATGTGACCAGCTATTTTTCTTCATCCTTCTGTGGCGAATAATTATGCAGGGGTTGAAATCCGTAGATACCAGTCTTTTCTAGGTTGTCTTCTGGTTCCTACTTTGGCATCAAGACAACTGTTTTAAGGAGTTTTGTTCAAATGAGCCTCGGCATGATTCTCTTTAGTTGTTAGTTGGGGGCATTTTGATCCTGTTCCAACACATAGATAGTAGGGAGTACTTGGATGGCTGTTCATGCCTAACTTTCCAAGAAGAATTGAATGCTTATAATTAGAGGTGGTGGAGTTTTTTTTCCCCCTTTGCTTGGAATAATCACCTTTCTTTGAATACACAGTTTGGAAAGCTGTCAAAAATGGCCAAACCTATCTTCAGTAAGGGTTGCAGCCCATGTACAATCATTAGCAAAACTCTTTTCTTCCTTTTCTAGTTTGGCAACCACTCCCACTTTTTCAATTGTTTAAGATTAATTGAATATATTCTGCAATTGAGAAGTTGCTTAGAAAGTAAATAATTAGTCCCTTAAAGGGCCATTTCCCTTTGTCTTGATAAAAGTAACATTTTAAGTGCTATTTGGTTTGGTTGTAAGGAGTAGGAATTTCTCCCATCCCTTTCAGGGATATGCTACATGTTAATCAAAAGGTTCAGTGCTCTTTCATTAATAATCAGAGTGGTAGAATGTTTATCTTTAGGACCTAATTCGGATCTTCATTATGTGGCTTACCAAAACTTCATATAATATTTCAGCTCATCTACATTCCTACAGATTACTGCCAGTTGTTCAAACATAGCTGTCACAGTTCCAACAATTAAAAGGCATTGTTCATCCACAAAGCTTTTCATGGAGTTCTTGTAAGGTAGTTTTGTCATTTTTGAATGGTTTTTAATCTAGTTTTTCAGCATGTTCTTTAAGGAGCTCAATAATTCCAAAAGTACTGATTTAAAGAAAATAAACGGGGATGTAGCTTATCCTACATATTATAGAGAGGTTCTTGCTGCAATGTCTCAAATCTATTAGAAAAATTCCAAACATTAATATAATATATATTTAATATAATAATATAATAACAGATTGGAAGGACCTTGGAGGTCTTCTAGTCCAACATCTTCTTAAAAACTTCCAGTATTGGAGCATTCACAACTTCTGGAGGCAAGTTGTTCCAGTGATTAAAATCACTTAATCGACATAGGTTACTTACAAGTTCCTTTGCTGTTAACCACTCATTAATTTTCACTTGCTTAGATGATTGAAGAGATTCATAGCACCAGACCTGGCCCTATGACTCTTTTTCTGATGGTTATTAGCATTCCAAATTGCATAGTTGTCAGGGTGAGAAAGCTTTTCACTCTCCTTTGCAATTAAGCAAATAGTATAAGGCACAATGGAGAACAATACACAATGCAAAATGAAAAGAGGTAAGAATGTCGGGCTGCTACTGACAACTTGTAAAACAAACAATATTTTCCCGAGATGAAATTGATTAAAATGCTAATAATTTATTTTTAATGAGCAAACAATGGAATAAACCAATGCTGTAAAAGCTTGTTTTGCAACCAAATCACAAGTGGGATTTTTTTTAACATTATGAGCAAAATGTGGATATGTCAAATCCAATTAATAATTTGTCTGCTGAATGCATCTGAATCACCTTCAGCCTGTCTCATGCTCTTGATATGATGGACTTGGCTTTCTAATTTATAAGGCTTCCTTTACTGCAGAATATAAAACGAAAGAGAGCACATTATCAGGGATTCTTGTTGACTAAGAGTGTTTTTTGGTGCTCAGGTATGTTCTTGTTTCATCTGTGCTTTGAAGACCTTGAACTAATCTATTGAAGAAGATCAAACACAGTATGAACACTGATAGTCTTCAATAGATTATTTCAGAATCTTCAAAGCACATACATAGTTTAATTAAGAGTTTATACACTGCTGGTATTCTAGTGAAGTTCTGATGATAACATTACATAGCATCTTTCAAAAATTTGTGACTGCAATTCCCAGAACTCCTTAATCTCACCAAGCTCCCTGGACTTTGTAGGAGGAATTCAAGGCATTTGAAGGGAACCAGATACCTGCCAGAGACAAATATCAGATCACTTGTAATTTCTCTTCCCAAATATGCTTACTAATTCTCTAAGCTCACCAACTGATATATAGGTTTGATGATGGAGACTGAAGAGACAATAGTAAATATTGTTCTATCTCCAATTGCAAAAACAAAGGAAGTTGTAACAACTGGGCAGATGACAAGAGATATCTATTCTTAGTGCTAAAGTAAGACCTATCATTAATATTCCCTGTAAAGAGGTGAGGTGATGTAATGGTTAAGATATCAGTCTAAGAGCAGGAAAACCCAAGTCCAGTGTCAGATATTGAGTTTCATTGATCACTGTGGACATTTTCTTTCTTACCTCCTTATATTTTATTTGTATTCCCTGTTTATAGCTAGCCATGTAATTTAACAAAATAATAATAAATGTTGTTTTCTCAGGTTGGGGAAGGATGTCTCATCACAATTATACATTTACTACTTTGGGAAAATAATATATTGAGCATCATGTGCCAGCTTTACAATTACCCACATGTGTGTGACCACAGTGCTCTAAAGAAGTTTACATTAAAAATCAGTGAAATAATTGACAACATATTGGAAGGTAGGCAGAACCTATCAGTAGCCAACTACAAGAGCCACATAATTGCTACATATGCAATTTCGAATTGGCATTCATTTACAATATTCAAAATTATATACATTGTGAACTATGTTTAAAACAAGGATTATTTTTTCTTGGCATGACAAATTTCCCTTCATTTTTATCATAAAACAGAATTGCAAACCACTAATCTTAACATTCTGTTTTCAGTGTGTGCTTATTTTCATATTAGGTGAGCCAATCTTGGAGGGCAATGCCTCAAAACAGATATAAAATATAAACATGGCAATAGTACATTACATTATGATTTAAAATGCTGCTTCACGTCTATTGTGTAATTGATTTTACATTTTTATATTTTCTACTGTTGCCTTTAATCAGCTTCCTTTCATTTCCTCTTCTTTGGACCATGCTAACTGCTAATACGGTTATATATACTGTGTGTGTGTGTGTGTGTGTGTGTGTGTGTGTGTGTAGAGAGAGAGATGATAGATAGATGATAGACAGACAGACAGACAGACAGACAGACAGATGCTGGTCTTGTTGTATTCGGGTCTTTTCCCGTGTAAGATCTTACACGGGAAAAGACCCGAATACAATAGACCAGCATACCTACTCCTGTGAAAATCTACTAAAACACACACACACACACACACACACACACACACACACACACACACACATATTCCATGCAAAAATTGAAAAAACCAAAAATTGGCTGTATTAGTAATATTTATAGACAATTTTTATCATAGCAGCTTGACTGCAATCATAAAAAGGCAAAAGTAATCAAGGTTAATGCTGCAGGGCCATCTGGGACAGGGCATTTATCCAGCTTAAAAACTGTTTTCATTTGTGATGCTTTGCAAATTACGACTGACTGATAAATTCATCAAGGGAAATGCAAAATATTACAAGTCCAGCCTAAGTGATCACACATTTGGATGCCACATAGAAAAGAGAACACTTTTAGACACCTTCACTTCAGAGGCCATCAAGGAAGCAAATTACAAAAACATCATCACTCTGTAGGATCCAGTCCATTAGTATGTGCATTGTGCCATAACATGGGCATATGAAAGGATGGAACTTGCACCATGCCAACACAGTAACACTTTCATTATTTTGAGACAAAAAATGGTTTTGATCCTACAGAAGCCTCTGGATTACTATCTACCGATTATCTGTCTGTCTGTCTGTCTGTCTGTCCATCCGTCTAACCATCTGTCCTCTATCTTCTATCAATCAGTCAGTCAGTCAGTCTATCTATCTATCATCTAGCAAGCTATCATCTATCAACTTATTCAACCACAGGTCATAGAAAAGTCTCTGAATTATTGTCTATTTCAAGATCACATACTATCACCATTTGGGCTACCAGGTCCATTACCCCCAACCAAAAGTATTGATGCAAACTTCTGGCCAAGAAAAATACTATCCAACTCACTGCTGTCCATTTCATAGAACAAAATCAGCACATAGAAGTATTCTGGCCCTATCTGTGTTCACTACTATATCTCCACTTCATCTATACGGAAATGCTAGTGATTCTGTATGAAAACTTAAGTGAAGGCAAGGACATTAGCTTCATTAATTCATGACTATTCTGATCCATCTTGAAAATATGTTATTAGTCTATTCCAAGCTATCTAAAGTGAAGTAAGTCCTTGGTTGGTTTATCTCCAACTGCTAGAACTTCAGAAATAGTTTCATGGAACAGCAAAAGAGGGCTTCCTAATCAAGTTCGTGAAATGGTAGCTTTTTAGAAGATGGGCTCAAGCTGAGCTGAATCACACAAAATATAGTTTGTTTTAAATGAATCAAAATTGGTTGGTTTCCCCAAATGAAAAGCTAGAAGCGAAGATTTTCAAAGTATGGAAGTGATATACGTATAACTCACTATCCATAGGCAAATATGCCACAACATGTCTTAGCATGTTGTGAACTAGGTTTATGTGTTGAACTAGTTCTATCTACAAATCAATACTGATTTTCTTTGAAGAAAAAGGAGGAGGAGGAGTATTTCAACTATTCTTAAGGAGAACAATTTAAAAGTATTGTACTATTGTTGAGATAAACAGACAATACTACATACAACTACAGCAGTGATTTCCTTAGGGTAGAATCATTTTCAAGTCAAACAAATTACCAGTTACATATTTCCTCTTAACAAAATATGAAAGTTGAGTTTTACATTTCATTTCATAACCATAAATGAATTCATTAGGTTGCTTTTCAAGGTTCCCTCTGGACCTCTGTGGAAAGCAATTGGGATTTCAGACATGATATGGATGACCATTGATTTGCTGTACATAACATCCAATTCTAACATAATCAGGCCTACAGTACAGCCAATATGATATGCATTATGCATTGCCTAAAACTATCTCCAAAGCAACTTTATTTGTGGGAGAAAGAATTCTCACACAATTAAAAGTTAATTGTCATAAACATGTAATATAACAGGCTTCTTCAGCACATTGCAACTATCTTAAGAGTTGCAGATCTCATTAAGGAGACTGTTTTTTACAACATAGTGAATTCCTGCCCTGTTAACAATACCTTCGGGACCCTGTAAGCTCTTTAAAAGCTACTTGAATGAGTACTCTTTAAGTTCACATGCATATCCCAGGCACAGCACTACTTAAGCTCAAACCCTTATTATGGAGAATGATGTTATTAAATTTACAAAATCCCCTTTCACACTTTTTTATCATGCTCTTTTCTTTGCTGTTTTCCTGAGTTAAGATAGGAGAGTGCAACTCTTCCTTGGTTGAGGGTCACATTTGGCACTAGAGTGGTGTGTGAGTTGATTATGCAAAATGAAAACAAGAGAGAGAAATTCCCCCCAGTGTAAATACATATGATAATATCTAAATATTCTTCCAAAAGAAGCCAAACAAAAGGATCTTTTCAAATAATCTCAGGTTGTGGGATATTCAATCCTGCAGAACAGATGTACCTTCACTCTGGCCCATCAACGTTCTTTTTGAGCTCATGTAACTGTTGCTTGGGATCATGTTTTCATGATAAATGGTTACTTGGCATGATTGTACCCATGTGTTTATAAGCATTCCAATAATAGTTATAAACCATTAATAATACAGAGAGAACAAATGAGACTCTTGATTAGGGAGCAGTATAAGCAGATGAAAATGGCAAATGAAAACAGCAAATGGTCAATACAATTACGTGAATCCCATCCTCCCAAAACAAAAATTCCAATCAAATATGGACTACTAGTTATCAGAAACCCTATGCTGAGATGAACAGTCATATAAGAAATATAAATAAATAAATTGGTGGCTGTGGTGGACAATGGCTTAATTTATAATGGAACAGTAATGATAGCATTGAAATAACAAAATAGTAAATATCTCCTTACTTCTCTAATGCACTGTGAGCTATTCGTTCTTTTTCCTGCTTCTGTTTTTCTTTGTGCTTCTTCACTCGAATCTCCCATAAACCTCTTACGGCTGAAAAGTCAAATACTATCACCTGATGTCCCATAATGCTGGCATTAAGATTATCTGGGAAAAAATAGTTTTAGTTGAAAAGTGTCGTGATAAGGAACAGGAGTATCTTATTTAATACTAAGGAAGCCATTTTATTTAAGTAAGTAAAATAGCAAACACAAACCAGCAAACACCAAGTCATACAGTGTACATTGTTTTAAAATACATAGTTATATATATTTTTTTCAATCCTACAGGTGCCTGAATTGATTTACCCATTAAATGTTATTTATCACCCTACGCATGAGAAGAGGCAGCTTAATTTATGAACCAACTGTAACTTAGATTCAGACATATAAAACAATTGATTTTGTCATCATAAAAGAGTGTGAAATTGGTAATAATTTTAATTTATGTATTCAATTTTTTCAACTTGGGAGACTTGCCTGTCATGGGTTTTTGTTTTGTAGCTGAGATGCTAAAATAATATGGATGATCTTGGAGAACCATAAACTTTAACTGGAGTCAATCAGGATTGATATTAAATAATGTAGTAGCGGGTATAAAGCAGAATCTGATACGGTGGCATTTGTGTGTTGGAGTCCAAGCCACATAATCTGTAGCTATCATGATTATTATTTATAATCTTATTATTTAAGATTATTTATATTAAAAACTCTAAAATGATTGACAAAGTAATGTTATTATAAGTTTCAATTCATGAGATGAAGATATATGTGTATGCAATGTATACATTGGGGACAAAAGATGTTTGAAGTGTACGCAACTTTCTCCTACATAAGCACTGTCTGCAAATAATGCATTCCTATTTGATTGATGACTGAAAAGATAATACATGTAGTTACATCCATTGGTAAGTAACAAGAGTGAGTCTTTTCACACTATTAAAGCAGTTGCATCTTTCTCCAGGTTTACTCAATTGCTTCATAGTATGCAGACTGCTAAAATTGAACTTGGGTTGCTTGGAGAAAAAAATGCACAAACATTCTAATTTACACAGGAGAGATGCATCCAACAGACCTGTACACATTTTTCTAGTTACTACTGATTTAAATTTGGGGTGAATTGATTGCTTTCAGAGGCTGATGCTCATTTGTTGAGAAAACCATAGCCAAATTCCAGTTATACTTGGTTAGGGGATTAATAACATCTCTGTTTCTGAAAAGGGCTTAGTGAGCTCTTTTACAACCAACAGATCCAGCCTTTCTATCTTGCCCAATGACCTCCAATAGAGTGTCACACTAGAGTAGTGAAGAGACTCTACTTCAATATTGAAAGTGACAACCCAGAGATGTCACTAACAGTGGTAGAAGCCTAATAGTGAAGTCTTCTACCTTGCTTAGAATCAGTGGCTGAAGGTGTCACTGTTTCAGTGTGATTTCTATCAAGAAGTACAACCAATATATCTGGACTGCGCTTTTGTTATGCTTGCTCATTCATAAAATCATTCACCAAATCCAGCTTGCAGGAATTCCGATGTTACACAGAAGTCAGGATGCCTTTCAAGAATAATTGCTTCAACCCAAGGTTGTTGGGTTTTTTTTGCCATATCTTGAAATTTCATTAGATGTTATCTTTATTAAAGTTAAATAGAGAGTCGGGAACTGTCAATCCAATGAAAGGCAAATCAACATTTCTCCCTTCATTTTCTTATTAGATATTAATAAGATTAGATTAGATATATTCATGGATGAGGGATTTTAGTCATTCTGACTATATTCACATTTTAAAGACATCATTCATTTTCTGAATATTGGTTCAATGTGTTGGACAGCACATAAATAGTTTTGTTGAAGTTATTCTGGGATGTGTAGAACTTTTGAATGCAGGATTAAAGAGTGTCTTACTCTTCTTCATTCATTTTTTTTCTACTAAATGCTGTGTTCTTTTTCCATATCTTATTATCTTTCCATGTTCTATCCCATTTATCCCCAATCTTTTTTATTGCTATAAATAATTCTAATCTATGACCAACCTTTCTGCAAGAGCAGTTAAAAGCTTTCTGCTTTGAAAGCCATTTTGTTACTTATTTATATCAGATTTATATCTCACTGCAATCGTAATAAACTCTCAGTGACTCACAAAGAAGAACAATAACATAATCATAAAAACATATATTTACACACACACACACATACATACATATTTCACAACAGATCTTGGCAACAACCTCCAAATTCCTTCCTGAAAAGTTCAGCGTTCAGCTATTTCTGAAAGATTGAAGCAAATGAACCTCCCTGGGAGGCCATTGCAAAGACACAGCTTTGAAATAGGAAAGCATAATCTCTGGGCTTCAGGCTTTCTTACCTCCCAGAAATGGAAAATAGCTTGCTGCTTCTCTTGAAAAATCACAATATTCAGACCAACTCCAATTGAGAGATGTGGTTCTACAAGTAAAAGAAATAAAGGAGAAGCCAGAGGAAATTTAGAACTTAAAACTAGGACTTTAAATTGCACCTGTAAGCTAACAGGAAGCCAGTACAGGGACCACAGAATAGGTATGGCATGAACCTACCCATAAACACCTGGATCATCCTATTCTGTACCAAGTGAAACTTCTGGATGGTCTTCTAAAGATGTTCCATATAGAGTGCATTGCTATAGTATAACAAGTGGAGAGAGCAAGGCACCATAGTCAGCTCCTTCCACTCCAAGTAAGATCACAATTTAATGCCCCAACTAAGCTGGGCAAAGGTCACCCTGAGCAAGGCCTCCCTACTAATCCAACAGATTAGAATGGTTCCTTCACAGGCAGTGCAATCCCATCATTGGTGGGTTCTGGATCCCGTTCCAACCGTACTGTGGTGCGCGCATGCATCACCATGCATCACCTGCCAGCGACGCCTCCTCAAGCCTCTGTGACCCTCCAGCTGCTCAGTGGAGCATCGCACAGGGTGCGCCATGTGAGTGCATGGAAGCGCCGAAGGCTTTAAAGGACAGGTAAGGATTTCGGCGGGCAGGTGGTTCCTCTGGAGCACCATACCGGAACGGTACCCAGTGTTCCAGGCAGCCTCTGGTACACCTGTACCGGGGAGTACTGCCTGCAACCCACCACTGAACCCCATCCATAGACAATAAGGAGAACTTCAGTATATAACAGTAGCTCTGTCTTCCTAGGATGTACTCCAGTAGTGGGATTCAAACTTTTTACCACCAGTTCTGCGGAGTGGCTTGGTGAGCATGGTTTGGTGGGCGTGACAGGGGAAGGATATTGTAAAATCTCCATTCCCACCCCACTCCAGGGGAAGGATATTGCAAAATCCCAATTTCCTCCCAATCAGCTGGGTGCTATTTACCAGTTATGCGAACTACTCAAAATTTCCACTATTGGTTCTCCAGAACTGGTCAGAACCTGCTGAATACCATCTCTGATGTACCTTGAGTCTATTCTTTCCCATCCATAGTAGAATTTTGCTGATGATTTTAAGGGTAACTCTCCCCTTTTGTTTAGTTTCCCTTTGCTCTGTTGATAAAGGATCTTCTTTTCCTGATTATGATTGTTTCAATTGATATTTCACTGTTTTAATCATTATTAGACATTTTAAGAATTGTATGGTCTCGGATATTGTTTTTTTTTTAAAGATATGTTGATATATCTTAAAGATGTATTGTTGCTTAAAACAAAGGATCCTTCTTCCCCTCAATTTAAATCTAATTGGGCTGGCAGCAGAACATATTTCAACACTGTTTGCAGACCAACGCCCTTCATTACACCCAAAGATAAAAAGCCAGTTTAGGAGAGATGGGACACCACAGCCGTGAAGCACAACAGGTTTTTATAGTTGCTCTCCACTTCCAAACATCTGCTAATTGAAGCTACGGATTAATTCTGGTTAGTGATAGGGCCCATAATAAGAGATAATTAAAAAATAAATGGGGTTTTCCCCCTGCCCATATTCCAAAAGTTAGTTTAAATTTACCATAAGTAATCCCAAAGGTGCTTTTTCAAGGGGCAACTGGACTTTCTTGTTTTTCTTTGAAGACGTTTCTCTTCTCATCCAAGAAGCTTCTTGGATAAGAAGTGAAAAGTCTTCAAAGAAAAACCAGAAAGTCTAATTGCCCCTTGAAAAAGCACCTTTAGCACCAACATAATTTGGATGACTGAGAATCTCCATAGACATACCATAAATTATATTTCACCTTTCTCGTATTTTATGGCTATTCTATAACCCCCTCAATTAGTACCAATACTAAGCTGCATGTTACTTCGAATATACTGTAATAGCATATGCTTCAGAAATAGTAATATTTACTTATGCTTTCATTGTTTCTTTTATGCTTGTTATAGTATAAAGTATCTATGAGCTCATAACAATATCATAAAGGGATAAACACATTACAGCGTTAAGCCTAATATTTGCAGAGATTGTTTATTGACAAAGGTGTCAATTCCCATCTAGAGACAATTGGCAATTTATTATTCTAGACATGCATGCAAGCAAAATATTATGCACTGGTATAATATGTAACTAGAAAAATAAGGGGGAAATATATTTTGTAATATCCTAAGAAGACACTAAAATGAGCAACCTTTTTTTTTCAACTGAAACTTGTTAAATTTAGAAAGCTGATCAATTCTATAAAAACCTTCGGTAGCAAATAACATGAAAAACTTAAGAACCAGTAAAACAAAGAACAGAACGCTGTATATCCAGAGGAGGAAAGATTCCAGGTAACATCTACACACACACACACACACACACACACACACACACACACACACACACACACCCCAGGCCGATCAGCCACCTTAAAACAAGGTTCCATGGGAAAATGCCAGGCTACCAAAGATCTTTTAAGCACAACCTGAATGGGAGCCATGCATTTGTCTGGGAAGATGCTACTCCAGAGGGTAGGTGCTGTGATCTGCTTCCTGGGTTTGTTAGGTGGCATTTTTGGTAGATAGGACCTGAAATACGCAGCCTGTGGCTGATCCTTTGGGAGATGGAAGTCAAATTTAGGGCCATTTTGGGGGGCAAGTTAAGTGGAATTTCTGCTTTTAAAATGTTTGGGTGTTGCTTCCAAAAGGACAGGGATATGATTTTCAATACAATGACTACCTAAAGAAGTCATTGTATCGGAAATGGCTGGCTGGCTGAGACTTCTCTAAAGTTGCACTGCAGATTCAGATATATTTCCCTTATAATAGGAAAGTCAACACAAAGGTGATACTTTCACAAAGCGTTAAGAAAAAATGATACTGCACATCGACATCTGGAATCAATATCCAGGCTGATGCTATGCATGCTAGAACCCATTATGTTTGACACTGTTTATCACAATGCCTCTTTTGTTTGATCATTTCTTTACTATGGCTTATTGTTATTATATCTAGAGAAGGACCATATAGGAAATATCATAGTTACAGGCATAGAGGATTTTTTTAACAATAAAAAAATTGTTCTGAAATAAAATTGTGCTTCTTCTGAAATGCCATCGGCTGAGGATAATGTAGACTTTTTTGAATACAGGTACTCGGCCCATGGATTCTGTCATACTTCCATTAAGAAGACATTCTTATTACTACCTTTGCTGTAGTTATTTTTTATCAGTTTTGTGGTTTATGAGAATAGTGTTCATATAACAGTGATTTCCTAAAGAGCTATAGCAGAGATATAGCAGAGACTACCTAAAGGAAAATACATCATACATCACTTCCTTAAGAGAAACTATTACACCACAAAGTGGAAAAATAGAAGGGCATGCCCATAACACTGAGCAATTCTTCTGTGTGTCGCATTATGCATTCTTCTTGATGTAAATGAAGTTATGGGCAGGCTAGCTTCCTGCTACTGGTCCTTTATTTTGCGTTCTGTTCTATCAACTGCTCTCTGACTGTTTTACAATTTATCATTTTCATTAGAGCTCATAAATAATCAACCAGCTCTATTCTATCAAAGGAAGATCTTGTTTTACTTGTACAGTGTGTACAAGTAAAACAAGTACAAGGAACAACTGGATGAATTCTTCTTGTTTAGTTTTTTGTGGTATGGAAGGAATTGTTAGTAAGCCAGAAATACATCTTCCCTTCCTTTTTTTTTTTCCCTACCACGCATTTTGAATGAAAGAACAATTAACCATAGCTTAAAGTATGTAGCTTAAAGTATACTCATGCAAAGCTTGTTGGCAAATATCACTTTTTTAGATGACATCTGTTTAGGTCATGGCGTATTTCTCTTAAGTAATGCCTGATTGTAGTATTGTATGTCTCTGTAATTTATTTGTCATGAGAGATTATGACACTGGGTCTATTCACAATATCTACAAAGAAAGCAAAGATTCCAAACTGAAAAGATAGTGTCTAAGACTATAAAAAACAGAGAAAATGAATGTACAATGGCACCATGAATGACAAAGGTCTGTATGTGGAGTTTATAGTAAGGGGTAATTTTAGTTTTAGCAATACCTGTTTACACATGAAAAATTTACCAAGACTCAATCAATGCTCTCATGTTTAACACAATGAGCTAGATTCATTCCTGCTAAGAGTTTCAACAGATTTATGCAAGAAATGAGTC
This sequence comes from Thamnophis elegans, assembly GCF_009769535.1. Classification (NCBI taxonomy): domain Eukaryota; kingdom Metazoa; phylum Chordata; class Lepidosauria; order Squamata; family Natricidae; genus Thamnophis; species Thamnophis elegans. Next base: position 85,725,929 of record NC_045543.1, on the reverse strand, counting down.
AGTGCATCAACTGTGAAATTCATTGCTTTTGCAAAACCCTTTTCTGCTTCTTAAAGCTTACAAAAACCAGAGAATATACACATTTTCAAAGGAACTGCTACCATTTTCATAATTGCTCAATTTAAAATGGTGTTTTATTCAACAGACAGCTACCAGGTGTCACATCAGAAATATTTCTATTCCCAGGATGATGTGCTATTAAGAACTTCAGAAACAGAATATGTATTATACTGATTGGTCCTGATATTATTCCTTTTTTTTTGTAAGCTTTTTGCAGTTTGCATATTTTCCTCAATTTATTAATACGGTAGGAACCCTACATAGTTAATTCAACATCCTTTGATGCAGAGGCTGGTGTTCTTTTTGAATAATGAAACTTTTGTACATGATTAACTTTCTCAAAGTTGATCTTCCAAGTCTAACTTAGCATAATTATAACTCTGATAAAGTGCTGTTCTAGATTATCACACTTAAAACCCAAGTCTTCTTGACAGATACTGTAGATCATCACATTGCACCTCCGAAAGTAAGGAAATAAATATTCAGAGGTATTAGCATTAATATGGCCTTGAATTTGACTAGTCTAAGTAGTCTAAGGATTAGTGAAGTACATTGATCACAGAAAAAAAATATTTATTTAAAGAAATAGTGAAGATAGGCAAAGCCAGCTACATCCTAAAGGTAAAAGTAAAGGTCCCTCGCACGTATATGCTAGATGCTCCCCCTTGCACGTATATGCTAGTTGTTAGGGGGTAGTGCTCATGTCCATTTCAAAGCCAAAGAGCCAGCGCTGTCTGAAGACATCTCCATGGTCATGTGGCTGGCATGACTAAACACCGAAGGCACACAGAACGCTGTTATCTTCCCACTAAAGGTGTTCCCTATTTTTGTACTTGCATTTTTAGATGCTTTCGAGCTGCTAGGTTGGTAGAAGCTGGGACAAGTAACGGGAGCTCACTCTGTTACATGGCGCTAGGGTTTCAAACCACCGAACGGCTGACGTCTTACCGTCTTAGCCACTGAGCCACTGCGTCCCTTTAGCTACATCCTATGAGGAAGTAAATCTGTGGGCACTAGGATCTCTGTCGGCACTTTTGTATGTGTGTGTGTGAGAGAGAGAGAGAGGGAGGGAGAGAGAGAGAGGGAGAGGGGGAGAGGGAGAGGGAGGGAGGGAGAGAGAAAGCGCATAAGCAGATACATGCAGACCTTGGTAACAAAAAGCCTGAGATTAGCAATCTCAAAACAAAGTGCAGGCAGAATGAAAGGCAAGGAGGAGATACAGAGTTAATTCCTAACTTTATCCACAGCTTGCATTCCCTTGTGAGGTGCTAAGCATCAGTGCTACTAATGCCGAATTTCCAGCGAGATATTTCAGGATTCATGAAAGAAAATTATCTCATCATTAAGGTTCACTTGAGAGCTGCAGTCTTTGTACTGTCAAGTCTAAACTCCTCACAGAGATGCTAATTAATATCTTTAATTATGGATTAAACAGTGGTTGATATGAGAGGCTTTCTTGTATCCCTCTTGCTCTTTCAGCATTACTGTAATATCTTTGCCACTGGGCTGAGGGATGAAAAATGACAGATTTCCACCTCTTCTTCTTTTCCATGGACTGGCAATCATCTTCTGCAAATGGATTCTGCCTTCTGTGAGATAATGGAAGGCTTTTAATTTTATTGACAACAACTTTGATGAGGAAAATTTAATACCGTTATGTATAATCTGAGAGCAGCTTGGCCTATACTCAAATAAACACTTGATTAGAACAAGCAGCCAGGTCATAAGCTGAGGGTTTCCAAAGGCCAGCTGGCCCTTCTGAAATTATCACGGTGCAGCATGTGACAAGGATCAGATTCAAAACTACAGTACAGGCCAAGCAAGCATCCTCTGGCAAACAACAGTGGTTATGCTTCATTGGAGCAGAAGGGAGACAGCAAGTCCCAATCTCATTTCTGGTAAGATATTATGAAACTATAAAGAACAAAGCACCTGCTTGACATGCTGGCATGTTTACCTATTTAATTTCAAGTTTCCCTATTCCTATAGCAAAAGAATGGATACAAACACACTGGAAAATTAGAATAGGCTGGGACCCACGTAAAGGCTGCATGGTTCTGCTCTGGGATCAACTGTGGGTATCTGATTCTGGAGAGATGCTTTTTTCTGCTTTTACACAAGACCAGGGGTAGAGAACTATGGCAACTTTGTCACCTGTGGACTTCAACTGCCAGAACTCCTGAACCAACATGGCTGGCTGGGGAATTCTGGGAGTTGAAGTTCACAGGTCATAAAGTTACCATAGTTCCACACCCCTGCACCAGACGTCTTCCTATAGGCATGGGAATAGGAAACCTACAGAAAACATGTTCCACTCTACCATTGGTTGGGTTTCAGCTTTTGGCATGAGAAGCAAACCCGTAACTTCACAACAGAGAATATCACAAAGGATCTGGTGCACAATACAACCTAACTTATCTATTAAGATTTGAAAAATTAAGTACATGATTCAGTTCCTGATGCTGATACTGAGGGAAGTCTTTAGTTTAAGGGATTGTGACAAAAGGAGGGTGAGGCCACCATTGCCTCCTGGTTCTCAAGGCAGAGTGATGAGGGAATGCAACTTGCATGACAGCCGGCATATCCCAGCATAAACCTTTTAGTGATACTGGTTACAATAAGCAAACATACTTCCCAGAGTTATAATAAAATTTAATTTAATGTAATCAAATCAAAGTCATCCCCTTGGACCAAGATACTTGCTTCAACTGCCTTAGGCTGGGATTGAGCTAGACCAATTTGCTAGACCAATTTGCTAAACCAATTCTCAAATACAGCTCATCTGTCTGGAATCTGCACTGCTTATCGGACATTAATATAATTGAGCAAGTCCAGAGGTATTTCACAAGAAGAGTACTCCACTCCTCTGCTTGCAATAGACTACCCTACACCACCAGGCTTGAAATTTTGGGTTTGGACAACCTAGACTATGCTGCCTATGGTCGGACTTAAGCGTAGTACACAAAATTATCCGCTACAACGTCCTACCAGTCAATGACTACTTCAGCTTCAACCGCACACAATAGATACAAACTCAATGTAAACCGCTCCAAATTTGATTACAGTAAATACAACTTCAGCAACAAAGTGGTCAATGCCTGAAATGCAGTACATGACTCTTGTTACATCTTCAAATCCCCATAACTTTAACCTTAAACTGCTTACTATTGTCCTCATCCCATTTCTAAGAGGTCTGTAAGGGGAGTGAATAAGCGCACCATCGTTCCTACCCTCCCTCTCCTATTGTCCCCATTTAGTCATACTCATTTCATTCATACTCATGTTTATTCTTATACCTATTATTTTGTAAACGATTGACAAATCAAACAAATAAAATAAATAAATAAAATAAGCTTGTTCCAATCACTGTATTCAGTGTTGAATACAGATGTTTGTATTTATTTCTGAATATTTTCTCTGATGCCATTTGTCCTAACTGAATACACAGACCACAGCAGCTTATAGTTCCTGCAGACAGCTTAACAGGGCCTTCCAAATGTGTTAAAGGTTCTGGGCTGGCACAGCATATTGTAGGTGCTGAAAATGCAATTTTGCTAGGAGAGGAAATACCTTTCATGAGTTTTGAAGTCATACTGTATATCACAGTTTTAACTTCACCTATGACTGCATGATCCTTCCCATCTCATCCACATCATTTTTTTTTCCAAACAAAACTTTGAATCAATAGAAAAATCTGCACATCTTTTTGTTAAAGACACCAGTAGAACTAATTCCACAGTAAATGAAACAAGAAAAACATTGTGTAACACAAGAAACAATCATTCTTTTTCATATTCGTTTTTTATAAAGTGGGGAAATAAACTACTGCATACACGTTACGGTGGATCAGATCAAAATCTATCTAATCTATTGTTCTGTTTCTCATTCTGACCAAGAAGATGGCAATATGAAATATATATACACTGAGGTCAATAGCGCTATTGTTATATTCCAGCAACGGGTATTCACAAGATATGTTCATCATAATAATAGCCATTAAGCCCCATGTCTCTTTCCAGTCTTAATATTTATTTTGTGAACGTTTAGTATGTTTTTTAAACTAACATTTATAAGTGTAAGGAACCAGATGATAATGTGGTGATCTCATGCAATATTTTGTAAAGGTTTTTATTTTTTCTTTCATGTACAAATATTTGGTTGAAATAGTCCTTAGAAGCAGACATTCCATAACCTGTTAAATATCCCTCAACATTCCGACACACAAAGATAAAAGTCCTTCTTTCAAACCATATTTTTTAAAATAAATTTTTGTTGCTGCAACCTGGGTACCTAAGAGACACAGCAGTATCATCTTTGTTACTTGACGGGAAACTACAGAATTAGTAGCAACAATTTATAAAACCATACTTAATACACTATATCAGCTTACTCTCAGATGAAACTGTTGAGTAGTATGAACCTTTTAAGCTATGCATCAGAAACATTTCATGCTTCAAAATTCATAATAGCCTGAGTGATGTTAAGGTATTTATGTTGCTTTTCTTTTTCCTTGCACCCAAACACATCTACATTTTGACAGGAGCCAACCAGATCTAGCAGCAATTAAGACACTTCATATATGATTCTCACAGGTTTCAAGTTTCCTATTTTCAGTCATTATCCCAATAAGTACTTACCTGCACCTAAGGATCACTTTTGTGCACAGCTCCTCAATTGTACCTATGCAGTAAGTATGCTGGAAACCTCTGAGGTTGTTTACAGAAACATAGCTGTTGGTCAGTTCAATATCTCTATTTGTTTAAACTTGCCAGGATGCTAATGTTGCTTTCCAGATTTGCTAATGTTCTATATTTGTAAAGTGCTAACTTGATCTGTGGCTTGAAAGCAGCCACGGACATAGAATGGTATGACAGAATATCAACACTCCTCAGCTTCACTTGGAAAACAGAATAGTACTTTTAATATGATAAGCCTCATACTTCCACTAGAGTGATAGAAATAACACTGGTCTGACCTACAAATCAAACATAATTTAAAATTATTCGGAAGCACCAGATTTAGTACTCTCCATATGACAGAAAAGAGAAAGTAACAGGCTGTTTACTTTAGGAATAATATATTGATTGATGGGAGGGACATTGCATAGCCCAAATCCCCATCTACAAGACACTCCATTGAGACAGGCACATGTTTTAAGAGAAAGGTTGACCTTCTGACCTTCCTGATATAGTCTCAAAGATCTTTGAAGGAACAGATCCAGCTGGTCTTTCCTGGCAGAACTTCATCTCTGAGGTAGCTGCATTGCAATGCATGTGGAGAAGAGGTGCCAGGAATCCATGCGGTTAAAGGTCTGTTCAAGTAAACAATTTACTAAGGCTGCAACAGAAGGCAGTTGGAGAAGGCTCGCTTTTGCTTTGCTTATAGATCAGTGATCTGTGATCTGTAAAAGGCAAAAAGAGAAGCCATTTTGTTTTTACTACACAGATTCCATAGATATGCAGGAAGCTATTTCTTGTGAGATAAACCATACACTACACAAACACATAGAAAAGGAGTTAAAGATAGTTAGCACTGAAATTAAAGGCATGAGAAAAAGCAAAAGAAATATAGCTAAATATATTTTATATTTACACCATTTTGAATATCTCTCCAGTGACATCTTCTCTTGTCTAACTAGTTATCATTGCTTCCATCTTATCCATACATTGCTACATATATTGTTCTTCTTACCTTTCTCTTTTTCAGTATTTCTGCAACCTCAACCAGCCACAATATTCTTGTTTTCCTTCCTCTCAATCTATTCACTCTTCCTCTATGAGCTCATTTCATGATTTAATTTTCATTCATTGTCTTTAAAAACCAAACTACATTGACATACCTACTTATTTTGTCCTGGTCACTTATTTGTATTCAATTCACATTCATTCAATACCCATTTATTCTTGACACTACCTCTTCAGGTTTTACTATACTTATTTCTTAAGTAACCCATCCTACCATATTCAACCTACTGTACATTTATGTCAGGGATGGGTTCCTGCCAGTTCTAACCTCTTCTATAGAAGAGGTTCTACAAATCTACTGTGCCATTTGGAACCGGTTCCAGCTGCCTCCCCACCCACCCCCCGCCCATCCGCACATCATCAATATGAAGAGTGAGAGGAGGAATTCCAGGAGTTGAAGTCCACAAGTCTTAAAGTTGTCAAATTTGAACACCCCTGGGGTTTTTTTTCTAAAGGGTTAGGGGTGCAAGGGTCTTGTAACTTGACAGCTTGCATGCTTCAAATGCCAGAGTTTCTGAGCGAACATTTTGGTTGCTAAGCAAGAGAGTTGTTAAGTGAGTTTCACCACATTTTACAAGTTGGCCACGCACACCCAGTCACATGACTGCCAAGACACTCCCACCCGGTCACATGGCCAGCAAGCCAGTTCCACAAAGCAGCCCACACCTACAGAAGAGGTTCTAAAAAAATTTGAAACCCATCATTGACACAGAACCACTGTGGTTACAGTGAACCTGGGAGGCTTGGGTTCAAGTCCAACCTCAGCTATGGAATCTCAGTAGGTGATGTTGAACCAGTCATTGTGTCTCACCCAACATACCGGTAATCCTCAATTTATAACCCCAACTGAGCTTCTGTGGCTACGTGACATAGTTCTCAAATTAAGTTTGCCCCATTTTACCACCTTTCTTGCCAGAGTTGTTAATTGAATCATTGCAGTTGTTAAATTAGTTGTTAAGTGAATTTGGGTTCCCCATTGACTTTGCTTGTCATAAAATCACAAAAGTTGATCTCATGACCCCGGGATACTGCAACTGTCATAAATATGAGCCAATTGCCAAGTGTCCAAATTTTGAGCACATGACCATGGGAATGCTTCAACAGTCATAACAGTGAAAAATAGTCAGAAATCATTTTTTCAGTGTTGTTGTAGCTTTCAGTGACATTGTAACTGTAATACTAATTAGATCCCTATGTCTCTTTTCTGCACTAGAGAAGTAGTTCCTCTAGGCCAATAGAAATTTTTACCAATTCAAATTACAGGTAGAAAAATAGAAAGAAAATCACTTTAAGAAATGAATCTGAGGTTCCGGGGGAGGAGCCTGTCGTCGTAGGGGGCTCAACGGAGCTCCCCCCAGAGTTCTGGTCTGTATATCTAAAAGATCTATAGATATCTCCCCTTTTAGGCAGAAAGGGGCAGGGAGGAGCTCAGTCGTTAGAATCTCTTTGAAATTCACAGCCTTTTGTTTTTCGCTGTGAACGGAGAAGAGGTTCAACACAAAGCTGAGCTTTTTTTTTTTTACTCCAGCCAGATCTTCGCAGCTGTTTTTTTTCAGCCCAAGGCAGGTCATCCTCCCCCCTCAGAACAAACTTAAGCTATTTAAAATTGGTCCGGGCAGTGACCATTCCTGAAATCCTTTTTTGTTTATCACTATTTAAATACCAGCTTCAATCTAACCAAAAACTCCTTTGTTTAACTGTTTTTCAAAATGGCGATTTTATAACCTTCGCAGTTGACATATTTAATCAGCCCTGTTTTTCTGAAGACTTTTCTTTACTAATTGCCAAAGTTTACTCAAAGTATTTTATTGCAAATCAGGGTGTGTAGAGACTTTGTTTGTTCGCTTTTGTTTTTTTTTATAATGGCTCCCAAGTCAAAAAATTCCAAGCATTTTCTCAACAATGCATCCCAAGTAATCGCGATAAAGCCACAGTCTTTGCCTTCTACGCCCCCTACTGGAGATTTGTTAATGAAAGAATTTCTTTTTGAAACTCTCAGAGAATTTAGAGAGGAAATAATGCAATTTATTTCGGAACTATGTGATCAATTTGATGCTAAGATTGCCCAAACAAGGAACGATACCATCGGAGCGATAACCGTGATGACAGACTACATTGCAGGAATGGAGGATAAATTGGAACTTTTGGAACAAGACAATTTTAATCTGACATCTAAAATTGAAAAGTTGCAACAGGAAATTAAAATGGCAGAGAGACAACTTGTTATGACAAATTATAAAAAGACTGCGTTTGCAATAAGAGTTAGGGGATTGCGTGAAAACGAACAGGAGAATTTGAAGCAGACCTTTTTTGAGGCTTTCAGTCATGTGGTGGGCGGTCCGGGATTCAACTTTGATTGGCAGATCCAAAAAATTTACCGCCATAATTCGTGGACAGCAAAACAGAGACAGCTTCCGAGAGATGTGGTTATATATTTTGCTACAAAAGAGTCCAGAAACGCGATGCTGCAAGAGTTCTACAACAACAGGCTGCGAATTGATGGACAGGATTTGATCATCTTCAAAGAGGTGCCTCCCCAGATGTTAAAAGCCAGGAGAGACTATGCCTTTTTAACTAAAGAACTTAAAGATAATCAGATACGGTACAGGTGGGAAGCGCCATTTGGCATTACAGTCACACTTAATGATCAGAAACATCTCCTCAACTCAGCTTATGAAGCCCGAGATTTTTATCATAAGATTTTAAAGGCGGGACTTCCTGAATTACCCGGACTTGGACAAATATAAGGAGAAGTACAACAGAAATAACCAATCACACAACTACAAGGCGGGAGCTGTCGTTTTTCCCCTTCGGAAGGGCAGTAGAGCGGAGAACAAGGATTTAGTTATGCTTTCAAAATATTTGCTTAATCTTAACTTGAACAATACTCTGTGACTATGTTTTGTAGAAAATGGCATAGCGCTATACCGATCAAGAGACATTAAGGTTGTAAGAAATGATGCTGATCACCTCGGAAATTATATTGTATGGGACTTTAAAAAAAAAAAAGACTTGATGGACAACTTGGAACTTTTACATAAACTGCTGATGTTTTATTCTCTAGGGTGGGGAAGGCGGAGATTGTGACGCTTTTGGATTGTGGTTTAGGTTGAATTGAGTTGGGAAGGGTGGCGCAGATGGGAGGGTAGTGAAGGATTCATTAGAGATTATTTTGAGCCAGAAAGTAAGCTGACTTTTATAGTAATTTTTATTTGAACATAAGTTTGGAAGAATATATTCAGGGAGCTTGAAGGAGGGCGGAGGAAATAGGGGAGGTGTATGGATGATAATAAAATATATATATGGACACGGGTAGAGGCAGGATGAGTGGAGTTGGAACAGAAACCGAGAGAAATATTTGAGGTGTTTAAGTTGCTTTATAGAGAAAGAAGTAAAAGGGATATATTAAAGGTTTGGAAATGGATACATATTTAGATAGTGAGACAAGGTCCCTAGCTAGAGTAGAATTTTATTTGATTAACTCACTTGGTTTCAACATAGTTTGAAATCCTGCAAGTAATAAATTAATTGAGATTAGGAATGATGTACATTGTTTAAATGTTAACATTGATGGGAAGCTGAGTTTAAGGTAGAGAGTTTATTGATTTTTTTTCTGGGGGGGGGTTTCCCCCTGTTATTTTTTAATTATTCTTTTCTTTTTTTTCCTTTATTTTTTATTTTTTATTTTTATTATTTTTTAATTTTTAATCTATCTGGTTTCAATATACTCCAGACTTTGCTTGATAAGGAACGATGTCGGGAATGGGATCTGGGAAGTCGGAAGGGGCTCTGGGAGGGGGGTTCATGGGGGGGAGGGGGGAGGGTGGAAATGTAGATTCAATTTTTAAAACAATGAATGCACTTGGATACTGTTGCTTTTTTTTTCTTTTTCTTTCTTTTTTTTTCTTTTCCCTAAAAATTGTTTTTTTCCCTTATAATTTTAGTGTAAATTACAAAATGAATAGACCAATGAATAGTAAAAATACACCGAAGAGAGGAGTAGAGGGAAAGAAGAGGGAGGAATGAAGAGGGAGTGAGAAGGGAATGTAAGGAGGGTGAGATGGTGGGAAGGGGAGAAAGGAACGGTTGAGGGGGAGGGGAAGTAGAAGAGGGGACTGTTGGAGGGGAGAAATGAAAGTTGGAGGGGTAGAAGAAAGGGTGTATGAAGGATAGAAGTGTTATGAGTTGTATTTATTGCTTTTTTTTCTTTTTAACTGCACAGTATTTAAGTGATTGTATAAAGGGAAATAAAAATGAAATAAAAAATGTTTGAAGGAAAAAGAAATGAATCTGAGATGTCATTTTCTTCTTTATTTTTGAAAAATCTTTGTGCTGAAAAATGAAAAATGACACATTATTTTGCTAGATATCCCAGATTTAGTAAGCACAGCTGAATTAATTTCATGTAAATATCTATGCTTATCAGTGGAGCTTTTCATTTAGTTAATTGTCTGTGTAATGTTTAATTCCTTTAACTACTATAATATATTCAATGTTTATGTTAACACTCTTTAGTATGGACATTTTCTTTTGCATTTCATTAGAGACATAGGTGGAGAAGATCCAATATCTTCTTAAATTATAGTGTTGGCAAAAATTTAATGCCCTGCCCAAATTCAGTAAGCCTGAACCAGTTCATTCAAACAATTATATCAGATTACATGTGCTATAACATGATGCACTCTGTTGCATTCTCATGATTCTCAGATTCTTCTGCCAATTTCATTGAATTTATCACATTGCATTTCTTTCCTTCCATGTTTTGAATAGAATAGAATAAAAACTTCATTGTCACTTTAAATGTACACTAATCAGCATACATTAAAATGAAATTTCATTGCATTCAGCTCTCAAATGATGACCATTATGCATATACCCACATAGACACAATGTCAACCTGCAAAACAACTTCAGCTGAAGCCATGATTACTTCTGCTTCATTTCTTGGTTGCCATTCAAAGGGAGGGAGGGGAATTTGGGAATGCGATGCCTCAGCTGTCTAGCCATAACAGCTACCAGCCAGTGTGTGAAACCAAGTTCATGTCAACGGACACCTATGGGAATCTACATCTTGACTGGTTGGCTCATGTGACCTGAGAGACATGGAGTAGTGGGAAAATCTCATTCTTTTAGCTCCTAAGCATTGGGATAATTTAGAGCTAGCTTTACTTTTTTAAGTGCCAATATGATGTGCTCAATAAAAGGGTTTCTTAAACCTGAACACAGTGTCAGAGTTCTGATCTCCTGGAGTTAATTACTCAGAACAATGACACACACATATATGACACAGTCTAGTTCAAATGTATACATATACATGGCGGGAGGGGGGGAAGAATCCTACAAATTTACAAGATGGATGGCATAAGGAACAAAGCTGTTACAGAATCTAGTGGTCCTGCTATAGATGCTTCAAAGCCTCCTCCCAGAGGGGAACAACAGAAACAGACTGTGAAGTGAGTATGTGGGGTAAATAACAATACTTTGAGCTCTAAGTACATGGCGCTTATAAGCTGTATCCTGAATAATGGGAAGCAAGCTTCCTATAAACTTCTCAGCTGTCCTTATCACTGTCTGTATGAATCTTCTAACTGAGGCACTGCTGCGACCCAACCAAAAAGTGATGCAGTTTGTCAAAACGCTCTCAATTGTGCCTCTATAAAAAGTATCCAGAACAGAAGGAGAAAGATGTGCTCTCCTCATCCAATGGAGGAAATGCCAGTGCTGGTTTACATGTTTCACTAAGGATGATGTGTGGTAAGACCAAGTCAGACTGTTAGTTATCTGCACCCCCCCAGATACTTAATACTATTGACCACCTCCACAGTTGCAGTCTTGATATAAAGTGGAGTATGACTATGCTGGCTCTTTCTAAAATCAACAACGATCTCCTTTGTTTTGTTAACATTCAAAACTAGGTTATTTTTATTGCACCAGTCCACCAAAGCCTTCACCTCCTCCCTCTAAGAATTTTCACTGTTATCCCAGATAAGCCCCACCACTGCTGTGTCATCTGCATATTTCAGAATATGATTCGTAGTAGGCCTGGCACAGGAGTCGTGGGTCATTAAGGTGAACAGTAACGGACTCAAAATACAGCAAAGGCAACAACAACAAAAAAGGAACCAGGGTAGGGTGGACATGCTGCACTAAATAACCTAAGTAAAGGTTACGAAACCTTACTATAAGACCTGCTGTCCTAGTGGCAAATTTAAGTCAGTTCAATTGACCTTTTCTTATCCTTTGGAAGATGTAACAAAACAAAAAATTGGCAAGGTTTATTATGTCAGATACCGCAGCATCTAGAGCACAGTGTACAAATATAACATGGCAGAATATCATGCCTCTGACACTGTAATCAGAAAACTTTTCTTGTGCTAACTGTCATATAGGCGGGAAATTGAGAAGCAATCCTGCAAAAGGCCAGGCTGCTTCAGAAAAGGATGAAACTATACTTTTATAAAATTACACAGAGCGAAAGTGATTAGAGAGGTGTTTTTCTCCCTGTCATAACAGCAGAATCTGAAGTCATCCAGGGAAGTTGGTTGATAAGGATTAGGGATAAAGGAAGTGAAGTATTGTTTCTTTCTTTTTTGCACAGCACATTTTTAAACTATGGATTTGGGTTGCAAAATATATATACTATCTTATATGCCTTTAAAAATCATCCACATCTACTGAGAACAAATATTTAAAGGTAAAGGTAAATGTTCCCCTTACACATATGTGCTAGTCATTCCCGAATCTAGGGGGCAGTGCTCATCTCCATTTCAAAGCCGAAGAGTCAGTGCTGTCCAAAGACGTCTCCATGGTCATGTGACTAAACGCCAGAGGCGCATGGAACTCTGTTACCTTCCCATCAAAGGTGATTCCTATTTTTCTACTTGAATTTTTACGTGCTTTTTAACTGCTGGGTTGGCAGTAGCTGGGACAAGTAACGGGAGCTCACTCCATTACATGGCGCTAGGGATTTGAACCACCGAACTGCCGACCTTTCTGATCGACAAGCTCAGCATTTTAGCCACTGAGCCACGTGTCCCTTAATAAATGTTTAGGAATTATATTGTTAGGAGTAAGAAGAACATTCATTTAATTCTCATTTGAATACAATCTTAACAAGTTTGCATTTTAAACCATTGCACAAACTCCAAGATTGATTATCATTTCAGGATGGCATTATTCCAAATTTTGCAATACAGTTTGCTAGTCAAAGTACCTATTTCCCCCCCACACACACAAAAAAAAGATAGCTCAGAATTTAAGGCAAGTCTTCCCAAAGAATGTTTAGACAATTCTCCAAAAAGTCTGCCTCAATTATATTATTCATAATGAAACCAAGATATTTTCCCATTTTAAGTGTAACTTTGAGGGGGCAGGGAGTAAAACTTCTATGCTTCCTTTTGATATATTAATGAAGAGTTAATACAAAACAACATCTATGCGTTATTTCACCAAGCCTTCAGAAAAGGGCTGTTATGACTATTCTTCCAGATGAGCAATCATTTTAATAATGTGTTTTGGAATATTTGATATTCTGAGTGCACAACTGTTGCATATGTATTTTGTTTTTACTTTTGACTACTATGTATTTGTTTTACCCCAAATAATAGAATTGGAGAGTATTCCGGTCAGATGATTGGAATACCCTTGAAATATAGACATCTAATAATGTACGACATGTATAGCATTGGGAGAAATTGCAAAAAAAAAAAAAAAATGATTGAAATAGGCAAAATTGTTAACCAGTGTTGGAAGAAATGTCCTTCTTGGTTCAGGTCCAAGTGGGGGAAAAGACACTGGAAACATGGAGGCTGCTTGGAAAGATGGTTTAATGGTGGACAGGATCACATGATTTGAGGTCCTGAACAGAAAAAGCGGATCACATGCTTCCAGATGATGGGTGAAGAAGAAAAAGAGAGAGAAAAATGAGCTTGCTGGGTTTTTTATACTCTGTTCGGCCCCGCCTCTCTGTTTCCTGTTCCTGTGTAAGAAATGTATTCTAATTGGTTGTCAGACTCGGTGGGGCCATACAGGGGCAACTCTCTAGGCTGTATTTTGAATCCAAGTTTGGTTGAGCATTGCTTCTTCCCAGGTACCCTGTGGTGAGATGGGTAAAGGGCTAATACTATCATGCCTTAGTCCCATCACCAGGGACCTAAAGGGGGGACTCTTTGTTATGTAGAATAGATTGGCTCAGGCATTTTAATGACCCATTAAGAAAAGTGAGGGATATTAAGAGTGAGTCTGTTTCCTGCCTAAAATCATGTTTCTCCATTTCTGATTCAGGAAAATATAATATTCTGTCTTTTCAATATTTCCCAGGATATTTCATTTTTCTAGGAGAGGGATGAGTGCTAACTTCCTACACCAGAAAGGAGATATTTTGGGGAAACATGCACTGAAACTTTAGTAAGAACTAAACATTCTCAAGTCTAACAATCAGTAGATTTGTCAAAATGAGAAACTGGGGAAAAAACAAACTTGACAGATTTGGAAAAATAAGAAGCTGAAATGTGATATTTATCCTACAATACCTCATTTGTGTGGCTGAATGGAACATTTAGAAGCAAAAGCAGCATGTGCCTGAGTGCCAGAAAAGGGAATTGACCACATGTGCTTCTTTTCAATGCCCAAGAGTTTATGGCTGTATCATGCTGGGTTAGCCAGGATCTTGACTTGATCCAGCAGGAGTCTTATTGAAATACTTTCAGCTGTGGTGGATCCTTGGTTGGAATGCAGTATTGCAGGCTAATTCTTCTGACTGCTGTCTGACTGCAGTTTGGCTCAAGTTTGACTCAGCCTTCCATCCTTCCGAGGTCAGTAAAATGAAGACCAGATTTTGGGGGGCAATATGCTAACTCTGTAAACCATTTAGAGAGGCACTGTGAAGCGGTAGCAGTATATAAGTCTAACTGCTAGTGCTAGTGCTCTCCAGATCTAAGATTTTATGGTAGCTTATTTATTTTAAAAAGAAAAGGAATAACTCTGTTGATAGGAGCACTGTAATATAAGGGCCCCATATTCCAAATAGCTAAAAATTATTATCAAGCTACACAGAAGAGGAAGGAGGTAATAGCACTGATTATGTTTTCAGGAGGATAACTGGTTAGAGACACGTACAGATTATTTTAACTAGTAATGCAAAAGCAAGTCTTTCTCCATTAACCCAAAGCAATCTACTTTGTTGGCAGCCAGATTCTTCTAGGGAAATTTAATATTCAAAGATGCAGCCAAAAGACATCTAAGCACTGAATCCTCTCTCCATTATAGGGTTCTTCATACTGACACACACATTCCCTACTCCTGCACTTCCTTACTAAGTAAACATTCAACTAGATGGTTTTGAAAATCCCACTCCCCCCTTAGAAATTGCTTTCTTTAAATAAGTTTTTAACATTTTTTTCCACTTAATCAGCACACCCAGTTGTCACGGGAAGTATTTCCCAGTGCTATTTGTTATTTTTTTAAGTGACTTCAAAAGCATATAATTTCCTCAAATCAGTGAACGACATCCTCTTATACATGGAGATAATTGTTTATATCAGATTTTATCCTAGCCACGATATATGTTGTTTTACAATTTGTTTCCAATGAAGTTTGAACTTCTTTGAAAATTCTCAATCACTTTAGCTTTTCTGAGATGTAG
Source organism: Thamnophis elegans (assembly GCF_009769535.1). Lineage (NCBI taxonomy): Eukaryota > Metazoa > Chordata > Lepidosauria > Squamata > Natricidae > Thamnophis > Thamnophis elegans. The sequence goes on along the minus strand of NC_045543.1, from coordinate 85,710,482 downwards.
AACAATCCAACCAAACTATTTACTACTGTCTGATAAGAATGGGTACTCAGATATATAACATCTTCATATATATAGGTCTCTCTATAATGACTTTCCACAGACTTGTCTTTCCTCAGATCAGAATTATTTTCCATCTGCAAATTAATGGAAGTGACTTAACATTCAAAGGCACAAACTGTCTAAGAAAACCATTAACAAATCATTTCTACATTTAGCTCAACCCATCCCCAACTGAAGTCCATCAGGTTGTTTCAGAATTCACCAGACCATCATGTGCAATCCCCAATATATCTGGAAAAGACAAGTTTTGGGAAAGCTGTCTATTTTTCAGTAAAGTCAATATTAAAGCTGCAATTGCTCCCAGAAAATCTTGGCTTTAGTAAGCTCAGATTTGGTAAGTAGTAGGATGAATCAAAATGACCAAGTTAACAAAAAGGAAATGACATGTTGTTGTTTTTTATTAAAATGAAATGAAGGGAGATTTATAGGCATGAATGCTTGAAACCCAAGAGCAAAAGAATTTTTGTTCTTTTATTATTTTAGAAATATATTTTTCATGTTTTCACAAGCATGTTTATTTCTTCCTTTATAAAGGTTGTTTTCTTATTCCGAACATTGAGGCTGCCTTAGCCACCCAGAAGACTCTGACTCCATCTGACCACAATACATTTTCAATTGTTTTTCAGCTTACTTGATACATGTCCCAGCCAAATCTCTCATATTGCACTGGGAATATTTTGCATTTTCAAAATGAGCCTTGTCCCTGGTGACAACTAATGGTAATACTCTAAAAGCTTTCATTTTCCATTCCAATAGCAAAAAATTCCAGTGTCTCAGCAGTAATTATTATTAACCTTTTCCTAAGATTTCAATGTCTTTGTTACAATAGTGTGATTGACCAATATTAAATGCTAAACTTTGCCGTCTATGCCCCCCCTCTTTTTTCTTTTCTTTTTTTTTCTAAATGCAAATAGGCATTATCATGACTATTGAAATGAGTGAAAAGCCTATTGATTAATATTTCAGTGGTCTTCCTGTTCATTCTTTTGAGAGGGGCCTTGAACTTCTGCTTCCAATTTTCCCCTTATCATCATATCAACATTTGTAAATAAAATATAATACTTCAGTGGTGGGATTCAAAAAAATGTATTACCGATTCTGGGGGCTGGGCTTGGCTTGGCTTGTTGGGCGTGGCAGGGGAAGGATATTGCAAAATCCCCATTCCCTCCCCACCTCACTAACCTGCTTTCCAGCTCCATTCTCCTGTGCAGGGCAACAGAAGAAGACCCAGCCAATCAGCTTGGACTCAAGAGGCAGCGAATATGGGGGCAGAACCAGCCAGAGGTGGTATTTTCTGATTCTCCAAACTACTCAAAATTTCCACTATTGGTTCACCAGAACCTGTCAGAACTGACTGAATACCACCTCTGTACCAGTTGTAGACTATTTTCAACTACTGTCAATGATTCAACCACTGATCTTGAGTCCACCATTTTTGTCGCTAAATTGTGTTTAAGAGCTTGGATGAGAGAGGAGGGAGAATGACAAATACTGTATTTTTCAGTGTATAAGACACACCTTTTTCCCTCAACAAAGAGGCTGAAAATCTGGGTGCATCTTATACACTGAATACAGCATTTTTGGCCTCCTGAAACCCCATCCCCTTCACAAAAACGGCCCTGCATAGCTTGTAGGAGGCTTTCGGAGAGCTCCTGGGGGCTTGGGAGGGCAGAAATGAGCAAAAATGGGCCATTTTATGCTCATTTGCCCCCCCCAAAGCCCCCAGGAGCACTCTATAAGCCTCCTTTTCCCCCTTTTTGGGGGGGGAAAATGGGCCCATTTTTTGCAAAAAAAACAGGCCTTTTTTGGGAGGACTGCAGAGTGCAAAAACTTTTTTTTAAATTTGCCTTTTCAAAACCTTGGTGCGTCGTATGCTTCGAAAAATACGGTAGCAGAGCTGCCAAACATTCACTCAGGTTTTCCAGTTTATCTTTAAGAAGATGATTTGCATTCCCTAAAGATAACACACACACCCCGCAATCCCCAAACTGGATGAACATAAAGTTGCTCCTATGTGCTAGTCTTCTGGCACAGTTTTCCCCACTTTGGCATCCTCCAAAGATATCCAGTTAATGATTCCAGATATTACAAAATCTAATCTTGGAAGGAACAGTCAGTGCATTGTTCTAATATACAGTATATTGACTGTATCCTTACATGCTGCTATAACATATCCAACATCTGATTATTACTGCAATTAAACTCTTTTAGAAACAAGAAAAAAATCAACTTCTTAAACTGCTTTTCAGGTATGATCTTTTCTGCTCTTTTCCTCTAGTTACTGGTTCAGAAGGTGGAATAAAGCAGATGGTCGGACTTACTAGCTATGGAAAACCCAGAATGATTGGGGTATGTATGCAATAAATATTCAGAATAAAGCTTTTCCCTCACATTTGTTGTCAAAGTATATACTAATATAACTATAAGACTGTTGCAATTATAACCCTCTCCTGGATTTTTTTTTAACATAACATCACAAAAGGTTTGAGATAGTAATAGTGAGGCTAACAGTGCCATCTGCTGGCTGAACAGTATCATTATCTGTATTATTCACATTATGTCAAAGGGTTCCATATCAGCATATGGGGGAAAAAACCCACGTTGGTATAAATTGACTAAACTTCGTAACTATAGTCTACATAAATGTTTAACTCAATCCTTCAGTTAAGAATGTATTTCTGTGGATCATATGATTTTTCTAGTTCTGCATTTCAGAGCAACTTGCTACAGCAAGCACAATTTCCTGAAAAGCTGTCTGAATGGAAAGCCAAGAAAAGCAGCTGAGAAATAAAATGCATGCAAGCTGAATCTCTCACAAGGCCCACTTGGTTTAATAAGGCTTATTCCACAGTAAACTTGCACATGAGCACCAGCCAGTCAGGAAGACCAGTATGGCGCAGTCATTAGAAGAACAAACAAAGGTATGAAGGTACAGCTTTCAAGTCCACTATAAAGTTCAAAGGCTCATTGGAAGCCCATCACCAACACCCAGACTTATTGACCTAGTTGCCACCCTAACCCACTGAAATCAGATAAAATGGGCATGAAAGAATGGAAGCAGTGGTGAAATTCAATTTTTTTTACCACCGGTTTTGTGGGTGTGGCTTGCTGGGCATGGCAGGGGAAGGATACTGCAAAATCTCCATTCCCACCCCACTCTGGGGCCAGCCAGAGGTGGTATTTGCCAGTTCTCCGAACTACTCAAAATTCTGCACCCCTGAATGGAACATATGATTGTAACAAATATCCCTTTTATTGTAAAACAGAGCAGAACAACCCTGGGCCTGACAGTCCTTACTAAGATGACACTATGTTGAAAATTTGGAAGAGCCAGATTTTTTGCTCCCAAATATGCTTTTAAAGCTTCGTGGGATTTCTTTTTCTTCAAACAGTATTTTATTTGGCAAGCTTACATATTTCAATGTAAAACCAGAAATGGATTGAAACGAATAGAAAACTGGAAATATTTCTCCAGTAAAACTCTGGGTTTCATTTACCTTATTCTTATAAATAGGCAAGATTGCTCTCTGATTGTTTCCAGCATATTATATGAGGCCATCAAGACCATTCTCTTATGCAAAATTCTGCATAAACTCTGAAATTAAAGACTGCGTTCAATTAATATATAACGAATGAGCTTAGATTGATGATGTATTTGGGATTATCTCTGTATCTTTATTACAGTCTCTTGGTTTTTTTTTTCTTTCTTCCCAAATAAACTTTTCATATCTGAACATAGGACAGTCTTATTTTAAAGTAGATTTCTTTTAAAAATGTTCATAATGCATAAATCTGAACAAGTGCAAAGTTCTCCTTGGAGATAGTTCATGAAGTTCTTTGAGTTGCTAGCTCTAGGGCAAAGAAATCAAAGCATCTTTCTATTTTTTTTTTCTATAGGCAGGTTGAGGACTCAGAAAGTTTAACCAACTGGATATATTAGGATATTCTCTTGTGCTGAAACCTTGAAAAGATGGGCTACAACTAGTCGGAAGTGTCATTCTACCGCCAGATGCATAAAAAAATAAGTATGTCCATCAGAAGACTCCAATGCATTTCAACTGGACAGACATTTTGTATTCCAGGAGCATATTAATGGCATTTTTGGATTCATAAAATCCCTCATTCTTTCAGAATTTCATTATGGGCAATGTCCAATGGCAATGTAAAACTGCTCTTCACCAACACTTGAGCTGACAGCAGCAGAAAATTGCTACCCTATTGCCTATTTTGTAACAATAACAAGTGCAGTAATGGATACTGTCCTTATTTTTAACTGGAAGGGGCAAGTTAAGAAGATGGCTGACAAATCCCTCAGCTTCATTTTCCCTCTACCAAGCTTCACCGCTGGCAGGAAAATAGCAACCATTCCCTGCCCTTGATGTGTGATGGCATAAGGTTGAGCAAACATAGACGGGTGCTTGGAAAGGTACATTATGCCTCTTCTAAATGCTGGATTAACAGATCACAGGTGTGGAGCACCCCGTACCTGTGCCCTGTCAGTTTGATTATCACTGCTGAACTTAGATCTAGCACTCTTTTGAAAGAATGATAAACCTGGGTCTAAGCCTGGCCTCGAGTTTCACATGAAGAGGAGAGATGTGGGTGTGAAATAGCAATAGAGGTAACAATAAATAACAAGCAAACATTTTTAGGGCTTGAAGGGATTGACAGGAATGGACCAAGCTTGTTCAATTCTGTCTTCAATTTTAATCATGGAGCCAGGATGGTGTGGGCAAAATGATTCTGCCTCCTCCTATGCAGGCATGGGATTCAGCCGGTTCTCGATGGTTCAAGTGAACCGGGTGTTAATTTTACATCTGGTTTGACAAACTAGTAGTTCTGATGACTGGCTGGTCAGCTCCATCTCACCCTTCCTAGGAGTCCCCATGCACCCCATTCTGGCTCCCAAGTAAGTGCAGGGAGGCCTCCTAGGCTCAAAACAGGATGGGGGCCCCCGTGGCCTGTTTTTGCTCTCAGGGGGAGTGCAGGAGGCCAAGTGCTATCTGTCACACACCCTGGCCATGTCCACCATGGCCATGTCTACCCATCCGGTCATTAGAGCAGAGAACCAGTTGCTAAATTAGTTGAATCCTACCACTGCCTATGCTTAATGAAAAGTATAGCTCCCTGAAAACGTTTGTTGAAAAAAGCAGATAAAAATATGTAACACATCTTATAATGATAGAACGAGCAATACACAGCAGGCAGAACATGGCTGTCATTCTGAGATTAACTTTTGACTTTTGTAAGAAGCTCTGCCTCTCTCCACAGGGCTGCTTCAAAGGAGACTAAATTTGTACCATATATTCCGCCATATAAGGCGACTGGGCGTATAAAACAACCCGCTACTTTCAGGCACCCGTGAGCTGGCTGAAGGCCTCCGTGCTGCCGGGCTTTTGTTTGAGCTCAGCGCCTTCCTCCTCCAGACTTCCAGCCAGACCTTACTAAGCCATCCCAGCACTCATCCATGTGCCCAGGTGAGGAGTGCTGAGGTTATCTGCTCTGGTGGCGGTGCGGCTTTTTGCTTGGCGGCGTTGCTTTTTCTTAACTTTTGGTTTTTTGGTATACTCGGCGTATAAGATGCCCCCGATTTTTGAAATAATTTTTGGGGTTAAAAAGTTTCTTATACGCCGGAAAATATGGTATTTATAATAAGTCAGCATAAGACTTAACAAGCACTTTGGAAAGGATTTGTTTAGTATTGGCTAGTCAGATACCTTTTCAGCAGAGGTGGGTTCCTACCAGTTCGCACCTATTCTGTAGAACCGGTTCGTCAAATCTACCGAACCGGTTAGAAGAGGTTCCACCAGTGGACCCAGAAAGCAGGCCACACCTACAGAAGAGGTTCCAAAATGCTCATGCTCATATTTATAAAACTCAGTGCCTCTGTGAAAGGTAAGGATGACTACTGTGTTTGTGGTGCAATCAGAACATTGTGTGTGTTGAAGTTGTTTTAACGCAAACCAAAGATGCCTTTCAAAAAACAAGTTTACATCATATTCTTATGCATGCCAGTGCTGTGTGTGAGGTAATTTAAGGTGGTTCTGACAAGTGTCGTCGGCATCTTCATATCCAGTCACATGGGCGGCAAGCCACTCCCATCTGGTCACATGGATGGCAAGCCACTCCTACAAAGGAGGCCACACCCACAGAGTAGGTTCAAACAATTTTTGAAACCCACCACTGCCTTTTCAGAATCCAGGTGTTTGGTTTCTCCTGTAGACTAAGCTCAAATAATCACATAGGGCAGCTCTAAAATAGGACATGCCCATAGCAACTAAAATAGTCAAGAGGAACGGGACAGATTCTATAACCCAACTGCATCAGAAACCCTATTGTCAGAATATATTAGAACAATGTTTTGCAACCTTGGCAACTTTAAGATGTGTGAACTCTTCAGATCCTAGAATTCCACAGCTAAGATGGCTGGCTGTAGAATTCTGGGAGTTGAAGTCCACGCATCTTAAATTTTCAAGGTTGAAAAACATTGTGCAGGTAGTCATTGACTTATGACCACAATTGAGTCGAAAATTTATGTTGTTAAGTGAGATATTTGTTAAGTAAGTTTTGCTCCATTTTACAACTTTTCTTGGCACACTTGTTAAGTGACTCACTGCAGTTGATAAGTTAGTAACCTGTTTGTTAAATGAACCTGGCTTCCCCATTGACTGCTTGTCAGAAAGTAGTGAAAGTTGATCACATGATCCTGAGACACAGCAAAGGCCATACATATGAACCAATTGCCAATCATCTGAATTTTGATCACATGATCATGGGGATGCTGCAAAGGTCATAACTCTTAAAAATGGTCATGAGTCACATTTTTAAGTGCCATTGTAACTAGGGAGGGGCTTCAAAAATTTCAGCAATGGGTTTTCTGTTCAGTTGTTGGGGGGGGGCATGGTGGGTGTAGCCTAGTCAGCCTCCTGCACCATGGCAGGGGGGCGTTTTCACCTTCTAGAGGCTTTCCCCAAGTCTCTGGGATGGTGAAAACTGCCTCCCCTGGGCTCCAGAGGCCTTCTGGGAAGCCCATGTTTCCCCTTCTCTGAGCCTTCATATGAGCCCTGCACTTACCTCACATCCAAAATGGGCTGCGTAAAGACTCTTGGGAGGGGCGTGGCGAGGCATGGTGGATGGGGCCAGCCAGGAGTGGGATTTGACCACTCTCTGAACCAGCCATAACATTAGCTACAGGTTCTCCCAAACCCAGGCAAATCCATAGCAGCCCACTCCTGGTTGTAACTTTGAATTATCAAGGGCTACCTGTATTAGAATGCTTTCATGGCAAAAATTGTGCCAGGAGGGAAAGTTGGAACAGTTCCAACTTTGAAGTTGGAATAATCAAAAACAATGTTAAGATGTCTCAGCTGTGGCGATGAGATGAAGGCAATTTCATGATTAAGGCATTCAAAAATAGCTGCCTGGGCGTGTTTGTATCACAATTAGGGGACAGGATGACGACATTACCTTCAGAGGAGTATCTTCAAACAAAAATAGTTCAGACATTCAGTTTTGATTAGCTACTTGGTGATGTGTGTTTCTATACAAATCAGCCCTCCAAACAAGGAAAAGAAGAAAGAGAGCGGAGTTAGTGAAAGGCTGCTTCTCAGCATGTCATTAATAGTGCTGAAGTGTTTGTCATATCAATAACTGGCTCTATAAAGGTGCTTTCCATTAAATATATTGTTTTTGGTCTGCCATGCAAATCTTGCAATAAAAGGAAGGGCAAGAACTACAGAAGCAATTTCAAAAGTAATTACAAGCAGAAACAATAGAATCCATCACGGAGGATGAAAATATAAAGAAGTCTCTACATGAGAACTAACGACTTTGCTGCATGATTTACACAAAAATAAAACAATAAGTTTAAAATAATTAACAAGAGGGAAAGTAATGAGGGGGGGGAATCCCCTTGGACTGGCACTAAATGTTGGATTTGTTGCAGCAAGTTGTCCCATCAGACTCTCCATTAATCACCAAGAACTGTAAATGATACTTTCTTATTCCCAGCAGTAACTGAAAAGAAATTAATAATATTATAAGGTATTTCCAAAGTTATAAACAAAACTAATTTGTAGTCTTATGGTAATATAATGGCTTTCGAACTGTAAGTAGAAAGCTGAGAGAAAACGATATGCATAGGTGTATCAAAAGGAAAGATCAATTCTAGGAGCTGTTTCCAAATCACGAAAATGTTTTTCTTTTCCTCCTCTCAAATGTTAATATGCAATTATTTTATCACGGTTAAACCCTGAATTTTTTTTTAGCTCTAACCAAGGAATCTATTTAACTGCAAAAGCAGAAACCTGCCCCTAAAAAAGAATTTCCCGCCTTCAGATTTGTGCCATCCTGTTTTTAAAAAGGTGATCCTATGCAAGGAAAACTCCCTTTCTTTATAAAGAAATCCTGGGAAAGGATGAACCGCATTTGTCAAAGACTAGGAAGGAAGTATTTGATTGCTGATTCACCAGTCTCATCGGAAGGTCATTAAACTAGAACAAAAGGGCTAAGAAAGCAGAATAAAAATGGAGAAGGAAGAGACCAGGCTGTGGACTCGGAGTTTTGCAAGAATCTACAACAGAGTGATCAGTAAGTGGTGCCATTCAAAATATCAAATACTAATATAACAGCACAGATTATGGACAATAATAAGGTAGTGCTAGTGATACTAATTCATCATATATTTATCATATATATTATTATCATATATAATTCAACCAAAACAATACACGAGCACAAAATAGATACAAACTTAAGGTAAACTCTACAATACTCGATTGCAGAAAATACGGCTTCAGCAACAGAGTGGTCAATGCCTGGAATGCATTACCTGATTCAGAGGTTTCTTCCCCAAACACCTACAACTTTAACCTTAGACTGTCTACTGTTGACCTCACCCCATTCCTAAGAGGTCTGTAAGGGACGTGCATAAGCACACCAACATGTCTACCATCTCTGTCCTAGCAACCTCACTTATATCTATTATCTTACACATGCTTGACAATATATATATACATATACATATACGTATACATATACATATACATATACATATACATATACATATACATATACATATACATATACATATACATATACATATACATATGTGTGTGTGTGTGTGTGTGCTTTCTGAGGTTTTCGCAGGTGTTAGTATGTAGGTCTTTGTTTATTCGTGTTTTCTCCCGCGTAAAATTGGAATTCCAATTTTACGCGGGAGAAAACCCGAATAACTAGAGACCTACATACTAACACCCGCAAAAACCTCAGAAAACACACACACACACACACACATATATGATAGGCATTACTGAAACTTGATGGGCCAATACTCATGATTGTTACATACAGTCAAAGAGTACAATTTACTTAGAAGGAACAGACCCAATAGAAAGACATAAATTAAAAAATAAAGTTCCATAGAAATTAAAGAACTGGATCACTGATAGCCAATTTTTCAAAGAGGCATATGACTGTGATAATGAGAGTTTCAATTGTCTTATTGCTGAGAATCTTTGTCAAGAATCAGAGGTTCAACAAATCTTTGTCCTCTCCTGTTAATAACTTCTTTTGTCAGAATGCAAAAGAAAGAACAAAAGGGGTTGCTATCCTAGATCTTATTCTCACTGAAAGTTGGTTGAGGAAGTGACTAGCATTTTGGGGAAATTGTTTATTTTTGAATGTATAATATCTGGGGAAGGAGGAACTGAGAGAGTTTATGCTGGACTCCAGAACAGTGGATTTTGGCAGACTGCAGAAGGTAAGTCAGATATAGGAACTTGAAATCTTAAAAAAGAAAAATGGCAGCCAGTCAGTCAGTGGAACAACTTTCCTCAGGAAATGCTGATTTCTCCTTTACTAGAAGTTTTCAAACAGGTTGTTAGGTCACCTGTCAGAAATAGTCTAAAGTAGCATTTCCCAACTTGGGCAACATTGTGATATGTGGAATACAACTCCCACAATCCTAAATAAAAGTCATATTGGCTGATGAATTCTTGGTCCACATCAGTGGTGGGATTCAAAAGTTTTTACTACTGGTTCTGTGGGTACGGCTTGGTGGGCCTGGCTTGGTGGTCATGGCAGGGGAAAGATATTGTAAAATCTCCATTCCCTCCCCACTCCAGAGGAAGGTTACTGCAAAACCCTATTTCCTCCCGATCAGCTGGGATTTGGTAGGCAGAGAATACATGGGGGTGGGGCCAGTCAGAGGTGGTATTTACCAGTTCTCTGAACTACTCAAAATTTCCACTACCAGTTCTCCAGAACTGGTCAAGACCTGCTGAATAGCACCTCTCTGGTCCACATATCACAGAGTTATCCAGTTTGGGAAATGTTAATCCAAAGTGGATTCTGCATGAAGCAGGATATTGTATTTGATGATATCTATAATATCTTCCAATTCTATGATTCTATGAAACATGTTTTCCTTGAAATGAAAGGAAGAAGAATTGCAGCTCTCCATGGCCATATAACTACTCAAGAAACTCTGGTTTGAAAATATCTTAATACACACACATTCAAACATCAAACACATCACTCTTACTATTTTATTCCTTATCGAATTTAAATCTTTCCATTAACTGAACATAAGAAAACCAATGACGTATGTTACCTTCCAATTCTAAATCCTCTCTTGTTTTTAACTTAAACTCTTCTTGAGAGAAAAATAAATATATCAGCATGTTAACCAGTTTTGCTTAACTATCATTTGTCTTCTAAAAACAGTTTCTTGTGACAACCACAATGGGATATTAGATGAGAATCTTACCTTATACCTGTACTTTTAATTTTAAACCAAAACTAATGATTTCTTAAAATATTTTCTGACAGTTGAAAGAAGAAACTTGCCGCCGATCATTCAAGCATAATTATTTTCATACTAAATATTCTAATCTGTAAACTGTAATATTTGTCCAAAGTCAATAAAGCAAATGATCAATAAATCCATTTTCTCATTGTTCATTATATGCTGTTGAAAAATAAAATGTAATATAAAAACCAAAAAACCAATTCAATTTTACCTGATTTCAGACTAATACAATTGAATTGGGGCACTGTAAAGCTAAAGAAGAAATACAAAAGAAAAATGAACCAAGATAAAGTTTTGTTCAGTAAGATAATGAACTGTAAAAAAAAGAAGGCTTTTGCTTGGGGGGGAAAAGGATGAGTCTTATACGTACCTACATTATATAGGCTATATGAATATATTACCTTTTAGACGTATTTTATTTGATAAATTATTAAAGACAGCAAGCTTAGCAATATTCTATAAAGCAAAATTAATAAAACTGTCATTTTTAAAGGTATGACTAATTCTAAAATATAAATGCTTAATGTAAAATGTAACTCCTTTCCAATATTGTGACCTACATTCCATACAAAGAAACTAATGATTGCTCATTTATCTGGAGTATATATCCCTCTCCTCTATTTTAAACATATTCCAAATGACATTCAGAATAACTCAAATGTTGCTGCCATTGGGTTTACAACTAAAAGGACAAATCAGCTAAACATTTAGCTGATACCATTAATATATTATTTGTATTGTAATATACAAATATACAAATTCTTAAATTTTCTGTTTTGTTTTGCCCTTAATGCTTTGTATACAGTGATTTTTTAAAATTACTGTATACAAAACATTAAGGGTAAAACAAACAGAAAATTTAAGATTTTTTTTTAAAGTTTACAATTGAAGTGATCAATAATCAATTGAAAAATAACTGTGAATTTGATAAGAAAAAAAGATTTGGGGGTGTGGAATTAAGGGGTAGCATGACATGTTCAGTTGAGATTCAAGGCTAAAAGATTCTAAAGTATACATTGAATAAAATCTAGTTAAAATATTAAATGAAGTCATGACATGGTTGCTACAGTATCTTGTGATTATTGCCTGCAATTTTGTCCTGTGGTGCCTCTGACAATGGTTGTTTGATCATTCATTGGAATGTAGAAATCTTTAAGTTAGTGACTATTAGCAATAGCAATACAGCCCTCTCTAAACAGTTTACAAAGTCAGCATATTACCTCCAACAATCTGGGTCCTCATTTTACCAACTTCAGAAGGATGGAAGGCTGAGTCAACCCTGAGCTGGTGAGAATCAAACTGCTAGCAGTTGGCAGACTTAGCCTGCAACACTGCATTCTAACCACTGTGCCACCACAACTACTGCATTTTTCTATACAGTGAATAATGACAGTAGAACAACCTCGTATCTCTGATGACACAACAGAACCAGATACAAGTTTTGAGGGGAAACTGTATGATTTGTTGTAAGTAGCAAAAACAGAACCAAAAATTCATGGTCTGATACACTATTTTATGAAAGTTGGGCATGTCAAGAGAAACATAAGTAAGTAAAATGCAGTAGGAATGAAGTATTTAAGTGCAGTAAAACAAAAAGGTTTACAGATTGAATGAAAGTTGAATGAATGTCTGAAGGCTGAATATAAAAGTGAATGAGCAACATGAAAGAAATATGCGTGGAGTTTTTGTTTTTTTTACTGCACAAACAATGAATGCAGACTGAATCAGAGTGTGAAACAAAAGTGATTGGTTTGAGAAGAAGGAAAACACCAACAGTTGTAGTAGGCTGGAATTGATGATGAACGTGGGTATGTTGCTCTTCTGAAAGGATGCTAAATCCTTGTTCAAAATTGGTCGAGCTGGCAGGGTAAAAGGCACAAGAAAAGAAAATGAGTGAAAGAGGAGACAGCAATAAACAGCTGGGCTCTGTCCCTGAATAATGTCATGAGGGAATGGCAGTGAGGCACAACAGAACAAGAAGTCCAGATCATGACCTACTAGCCAGAAGTAGCCACTACATGGAAAATGAACACACTAGAATGGATTTCTGTATTTGCACAATTAGGATTGGTTCATACATAATAGTTAATCATCTCCATGGAACCTAGTGCTGCCACTCCTGAAAGGGAATAGATAAAAGGGTACCATCTCCACTCACCAGGGAGGCACTTGTAAACATGGTGCATTGCAGAAACAGATGTATAAACTGCAATGCAAGTCCTAGGACAATTGTGCCCAGTTAGGACAATATCTATATAGCACTTCTGCGCAAGTCCTCGGGTAATAAATAGAACAAAAACAGTAAAATAAATAAATAATGTAAGGTCCCTTGTTGCAGAATGCATCCAAAACTATAAGCACTTATCTCTTCCCTGGCTTAAACTGACTTTCTGAAGGACAGATACACTTTCAAAGGACCAATAAACCCATATTTATAGTAAGCCCAAATAAGACCTGATAAGTATTATAGAAAACACTGATTAGGCATTACAGCATGTGGACAGATGGCCCTGCAAAAACCTAGGTTTCCACTATCTCATGCAGCCTCAGAGAAAATATTCACAGACAGAATAGCCCAGAAATTGGGGAACGGTGGGTGGGATGTACAGTGATCTTATGGACTTCTGATAAAAATCCATAGGTTTACCCACACTGCAACTCATTTCGTGAATTGAGCAGAACAGTTACATTCTGAATAGCTTGAACTTGAAAGCAACTAGAAAAGGAAGAAGATGCAATAAATTTTGAGGATGTGGGGGGAGGGGGAGGGTGTCAAAGGGATGGATTTGGCTCTTTCAAATGTAGAATCTTTTTGAACTTCATACTTTGTTAATGGCCCAACTAGATTTACCCTCTCTTACTAATCTTGAGAAGATTAACAAAGCTAAAAACTAATAAAGGATGCTGCCACTTCTTCAATCACTCTATTTTGGAAACTTCACACTTGCTATACTTCTAAGAATCGCCATAATGTATCCAGGTTTTTCTTCTTTGCTGTAAAACCACAATTAATCCATATTTTTCTTCTTGCTAGCGCTAGTTATCTTTGCATTTCAATATTTAAAATACATTTCAAAACCATCCTATAGTTCTAAAAAAATATTGATTTCGAACAGTCTGAATGGGGGTCATCAAAAACGAGAGACAGCTGTACACAAAATTCTGGAGGGGGGAACTGTGATGTCAACGCATTTTGGAGGGGAAAAAATCATGTAACTTTGTATACATCTCTTTTTCAAAATGAAGATAGGAACACAAACGGATGTCCCGGAATTCATTTTCCTGCCTAAAGAAAAGTTTGTATTTTAAAAAATTATCTTTCTCTAAATGGCAAGTTCATTCTTTGTTAATGTTAAAGAAAGGACGTGGTTTGAGGTTTATTTCCTCTTAGACAGCTGCAATATTTCCTTTAGAGACTTGTTCCTGTTCTATAACCAAAGAAGAAACTCTAGCAATATTTTTTACTAGAAACACTGAACTAGTTTAGCAAACCATCTGCTAGTTCCTTTCATAGGATAATAAGAAGACGCTTATTAGATTAGACAAAAGGCCTCACTAACTAATCAAGAATTTCTGTACCTCAATGCCAAACTGATAAATCTAGAAAACTCACAAAGCAAAAGAAGAGACAACTTCCACTATTGTTCCTCTGGTATAAGGCCATCAAGATTTACAGTCATGAAGTTGTCCAGTTTCTTTTCAAAATTATGAATATAAATTGATAATTACAACTGATGGTAGTGAATTCTACAGCATAATTAACACTCAGTAGAGATGTTGTTTTTTACTACTTACTGGCACTCAAAATGCTCAATCTTCCTCAACTGAATAAAATTAAACATTGAACAAAGAGTTCCAGGTAGGATTGTGGGAGGCTTTGTGAATATCACACGGGAGTGGGGACATGCCACAAAGGGTGCTAGGGAGTATCAGGGAGTCTTTGGGGACTGTAGGAAGGCCGGCAAGGGATATAGACGGGTTCTAGGGAGTATGGACTGGTAAACTGAGTGCAATGAACTAGCATCTCATACTCTGAAATGGAGTCCTAAGGAGAATAATGGGTGGAAGTGACTGAAGCTGGCAACTTCCCTGCAAGTTTCCTCATTGATTTTGTTTGTGAGAAGCCAGCAGGAAAGGTCACAAATGTCAATCATGTGACCACAAGATGCTGCAACCATTGTGTGAGCCAGTTTATGTGACATGACCATGGAGTGCTTCAATAGCCAGAATTCTGAGGAGCACTTGTACTGTAAGTACCACTTGTTCAATGCTGTTGTAATTTTGAATGTTGGATAAACAGCTGGTCCTAACTTGAGGACTTCTGTTTGATCTTGCTCCGGGATGTATCTCAGCCCAGCATAGATTAAAAGCTGGGGATTAAATGATCTACATCAATCAAGATCAGATATAATTTGTTTCCTCAATGGGGATTTTGTTAGTACTTGTTTTGACGTTAAGCAACATATGCCTATGAATTTATGGGAACTGAAATGTGAAAAGTGAATAAATGAATTTTTTAGCTTACAATAAGTTTGTAAGCAAAAAAAAAAAAAAAAAGACCAAAATCACTTCATAATTGAATTGGACCCTTCAGATTGGTTGCTGGGTGGACACAAATACCATTTTTGTTCTTCCATCCATTTGAAATGCAATGCCCTGTAAAATATGACCTGGAAATTGTATCCTTAAAACTGCCTTGTTGCCTGCCTTAAGCAGTCTCTTGCCTGCTTCTGTGAAATAATGTGACCTACCCCTGGGAGCCACTGATTATCTGTCAAGGGCTGGATCCTCTCAGCAGGAGAACTTGCATGAAACAGTTCTATTATTAAGTGGAAAGCTGAATGTATTGCCTAGCATTTCTTCCTTGAAGAAAACTATTGACACAAAGTTGATTCCAAACAGCACAGGTTCAGAAAAGCTGAGTAATTAAGGGTTGCAATATAATTGCTTATAGACATGAAGAGTCAAGATACTACTACCATAAACTGCATAGATTTTATTTACATCTACTTTTCATTTAGGTTTTTTAAACCATTTTTATATCCATCTAGTTCAAAAGACTTTGGATAGGTTACAACAAATCAAAATGATAGTACAACAGTAAATAGATCAAGTAAATAAATAACAGTAAATAGATCAAGTAAATAACCTCTTCTTGGAAGTAGGGTTAGCTTAGCTAAGGTTGAAAATCTGATAAAATGAAACTGTTTTTAAAGATTGCCAAGGTACTGAGGATTTAATAGCTGCCAGCTGATGAAAGGTTGTAAGCAGTAATCAGTAAACTGATGCAATGTAAGGCAAGGCTGATGCAATGAGGCTGATGGAGCCAAGGTGGCGCAGTGGTTAAATGCAGCACTGCAGACTGACTGCTAGATCAGCAGTTCAGCGGTTCAAATCTCACCGGCTCAGGGTTGACTCAGCCTTCCATCCTTCCGAGGTGGGTAAAATGAGGACCCGGATTGTTGTTGGGGGCAATATGCTGACTCTGTAAACCGCTTAGAGAGGGCTGAAAGCCCTATGAAGCGGTATATAAGTCTACTGTTATTATTATTATTATTGCTGATTCATTGCATCTATGGTATCACCTCTTTAAGACTCTGATGGGAGGTCCACAGAAGTCTATATATAGATGGCAATTAGAGGGTATTTCTCTCTCTCAGCAAGTATTCAGTTCTCTCCTTGTGCTGCAGTGAATGGTAGGGGATTTTTATCTGTGTGTGTGTGTGTGTGTGTGTGTGTGTGTGTGTTTGTGTGTGTGTATCACTGTTAATTGTCTTAAGGCTCTGTGTGCTGCGTTATTGCTCCTGGGTTTATCACATTGTAGAAAGTTATCACCAGCCCTCTCCCAGAAAAATGAAATATGCTAGGAAATATTGAAAAGGCAGAATATTACATTTCCCTGTGAAATGTGAAAAGGGAGGAATATCTGTAATTAAAATGAATGTCTTACCAAAGATGCTTTTTTTTTGTTTTGTTTCAGACACTACCAATACTTGCAATTGATATTCCATTTGAGCCAGTAGTGGGTTGCTAACCAGTTTACTATCAGTTTGCTGGTGATGCGCAGAAGCGTTCAGGTAGGTGGGTTGAGCCTCCCGCTGCCGCCACTACTAGTTCGGCCGAACCAGGAGCAACCCACCTCTGATTTTAACAATGGCAGAGGGATATTTCAAAGTGTATATGGCAAGGGAAAAAACCCAAGAATTAAATACAGATTACTGCAAGATGCTAAGGAAAGGGGGAGGTTGGGTTTACCAGATTTGAAATTGTATTTTGATGTCTGCTATTTGGTCTGGTTAAAAGAATGATTGAATCTTCAGTATAAGAGACTACTGAATTTAGAAGGCCCTGAATTAAGTTTTGGTTGGCATGGCTACCTATGATACGATAAAATTAAAGTAAATGTTGATTTCAACAATCATTTTGCCAGATGTGCTATTTTGAGAGTTTGGAAAAAATACAAAACGTGGTTTTCCACAAAAATGCCTCTTGAGTTTCCCCCTCCCCCCCCCCACAATATTCACTCTGTATATGATGCACAAACATTTCCACCCACTTTGGGGGAGGGGAGTGTGCCTTATAATGTGAAAAATACAGCATATAAAAAAAAGAGGCTTAGTTTTCCACTAAGGAAGCAGTTCAGTTTTGGCAAGCCAATATCTCATATAGTCCTACGCTATGCCGTTTATTTTGAAAATGTGATGAGGCTATGGTGGACAAAAGGTTTATTTTACTCCTCATTTTGTTTGTTTTAAGTCAGCATTGTATGGAGGAAGGCATCTAAGCATGAACTTTTTAA
Source organism: Thamnophis elegans (assembly GCF_009769535.1). Classification (NCBI taxonomy): domain Eukaryota; kingdom Metazoa; phylum Chordata; class Lepidosauria; order Squamata; family Natricidae; genus Thamnophis; species Thamnophis elegans. The sequence continues at coordinate 85,692,813 of NC_045543.1, read as the reverse complement.
AAATTGGATGAAGTACCAATAACAAATTAATATATAGCTTGTCTTTTTACTAATTTAGAGAAGTTTCTGAGCATATACATATACAAATGGTTTTAATATTATAAATGGATACAAATCAAATATTGTAAAGAAAAATTAAACATGCTGCATTGTCCTATATCCGTGATGGTGAACTTATGGCACAGGTGCCACAGTTGCCTGTGGCACGCGGAGCCATTTGTTAGGGCACGCGAGGTGTTGCCTTGTCAGCTGGCCAGCGCGCATGTGCACACTGGCCAGCTGACTTCAGCCTTCTTTTGAAGCCATTGTTTGCCCTCCAGAGGGTTCCTTGAAGCCTCCAGAGCGCAAAAAACCAGCCCTGTGGTCAAAACAGAAGTTTAGGAATGGACTTCCAGTTTGCTCGTAGGAACTTTTTTTGCTCTATGGAGCCTTCAGGCAAAAACCGGCCCTATGGACAAACCAGAAGTCACTATTTCCAAACTTCCGGGTTCCCCATAGGTCCATTTTTCACCCTCTGGAGGCTTCAGTGAAGCTCTTGAGGCCTCCGGAGGGCGCTAGTGGGGGAGGCAGGGGAGGCTGTTTTCGCCCTCCCCAGGGTGCTAGAAAGCCTCTGGAGCCTGAGGAGGGTGAAAAAAACCACAAGTCAAAAGCCAAAAGCGTGCCAAAAGTGGGGGGGGCACTGGTCACGCATGCATGTGCATGCCCCCATGCATAACATTATGGGTGTGCCACGCCCACATACAACCCCCTTGTGCTCCCCCCGCTTTTGGCACGGGATCCAAAAAAAGGTTCATCATCACTGTCCTATATCTTAGGAATGAAATCTTGTATGGTGTATTTGTTTGTGTGCATGTATGTATATTATTACATTTAATGATTTATCCATATATACATTGTGTGTGCATGTGTGCGCATGCGTACATCAAAGTAGATGGGATATCATTAAATGGAATGATAATAAAAATTTTAAAAATGAATAAATATAAATTTGACATGACAGTAAGCAGTTCTTTTCTAGGTCAATGCAGAAAAACTGAATAAAAATGATGTTACAAACCAAGGCTGATATGTACTTGATATTTTGGGAGCTGTGAATGTAAAAAACTTAAAATTGAAATTCTCCAAATTTAAGTCCTTTAAATTTGTTTGTTTAAAATAGAGGTGTGGAATTTCTAGGATGAATGAGACTCTTGCCATACTCTCTTTGTTTAATCCTTAGAACCAACTGAGAAGTTCCATCGGGGCCTTCTTCCTGAAGAGTCAACCCTTCAGCCTTTTACTTTACCCAATGTGCAGAATTATTATTTTTTAAATGTTCTTCTTCCTTCTGCCTATGGAGGAAAAAGGAACCACCTTCCTCCTCTCAGGAGAAGGCTGGGACCTTTACAAGGAAAGAGTAGACATATACATGTGTAAGGGGAGATTGCTGATATATAGCATCAAAGGCAGAAAAAGCTTGTTGCCTATTAGGCAAGCTGTTGAGGGAAATTCCCTGCTTTGATATTGTCTGTCTGAAAAGTCATTTGTCCAAATCAGCTTAAAGAAAAAAATACCACAAAGAGGAAGAGTGGGAAATTTGGTGAGATATTTCCTACTTCTGCTAATGAATAAACGACTACTCTAAATAGAACACTTGGAAAACTCTAATGTTCTATAGGTTGCCAGATATAATTTAGTCCAGCCTGATTCAATTTACTGTCTTTCTAGATGTATCTGAATTGCAGTTCTCAGAATGGCCAAAAACAGATCTAGAGGGTACCAGTTGCGGAGTGCTAATTTGGACTATCATGTGGGCAGTGCAATAGCCAGTCTCCACAATCCAGTAGATTGTGTAGATACACCATTAGAAGTTTAGAGAGAAAGTCTTCAGCTTAAAGCCTCATGTTTTAGAAATATCCTTGGCAATATGACTTTCGGTAGCAACAAGGTTATATTTCATATGTATGCTGGATATTGTTGCCTTGTCTGTCTAGCCTCTACAGTAAGAAACAGGAGCTTTAATTTAATTTTTGACATTTTCATTACATTAAATTTTCATTAAATTCATTAAACATATACAAATAGCATAAACACCTAACTGAAAATGATAAGTAATGACATTTCTGGGATTTGTTTTGCTTTTTAAAGTGGGGGAAACCATGTTAGAAAAGCAATTTTGCAGCAACAATGAAAACTATGTTTTAATTCATAAAAACCTACTGTGAAAGAGACAAGATGACATTTCCATTTCATAACTAATATTTTTTAAAACATCACCCCTTCTGCTTTCTCACAACAACTTTCAGCTTCTATTGTTTGTCCTCATTATTTTAGTTTTAACTTCCAAAGCAAGTTCAAAGGGCTTTTATTCTCTAGAATGATGTCTCCAAAGATATCCTGAGAAACCTAAACAATTCACATTATTGTTTTCTGTTTCTATTCCTATTCTGTCTCAGAATTTACAGTGGGAACATAAGTCCTCACTTCCCAGAATAATAGGACAGTGGAAACACATGGTCTTATTTTAAAAGCCTACAGGTCATCATCAGGTACCTACAGTTAGTAATACAGGGGAAAAGGTTTAGACATATCCCTGTAGGGTTAAGCAGGCTCTCTATATGCACCAGGAGAGTATTTGCTTGTTAAAAGTTAATAGCATTTTTAAAAGCTGAGAGAAAGGGGGACAAGTCAGGAATGTTATGACCCTCAGCATGGGGGGGGGGGGGGAAGTCAGCTGCAGAATCCCAAATGCAGTTTAATACAACATTATTTTCTTTGGCAGAGCATAGCAGAATTAACACAAACACATCAAACATGTTGGTCATTCCTGAAGAAAGCAATCTTATATGCTTAATATATTATATATTATTATAAATGTGCTTGTGATAGGAGGCTGAAGCAGAAGTCAAAAATAATCTCAAAGACTTTGAAAATGGAATTCTATTGTGGCTGTGAGTGGGTATCTATGTGTGTTTGTGTGGGGGGGGAGGGGTGCTCCTAGCATTGCAGATCACCAGATCATTAAAGGTAGTGCTTCCACTAGCTTGTGACCCTTAAGAAAAGACTGGGTGCAGATTAGATTGGGTGCTGTAGAACAGAATACGTGCAGTTCCTGCTTAATGATCTTAACTGGGTTTGGATTTGCCAAGTGAAGCAGTCCTCAGGTGAAACATTACACACCCATTTAGCAATTTTGCATCAGTTGCGAAAGATTTATACTATCTGAAGAGAAACCAGTTGCAGTTGTTAAGCAAGGACGTCACACTTCTCCTGATCTGCCACGTCCACCTCTATTTCAACCCCCCATATCCATCTGTCTTCTCCCCACACCTGCCATCTTTGCTGTTTTGGCTGCCCTGTGCTCCACAGCCACTGCCTATCTCTCCCACCTTCTCCATCTGACCTTCCTCATCTTCTTCCTGCTGGTGACATGGTGTGCCCAACTGAGACACAAGGGGCAGGGGCAGCAGACTGGCAGGGCAGTGTCCCAGGAGGGAGTACAAGACAGCCAAACTGGCAGATGAGGGCAATTGGCAGGTGGAGAAAGTTGGAGCATATATCATAGCCATAAATGTGGACACACTATCAAGTGCTCAAATTTTGATCATGTGACTATGGGGCAGTGTAAGGGTTGTAATTTGAAGGAAAATAATATTAGCTATTATTTTCCATTCATAACTTCAGCCATTGAACAAATGCAGGACTGGTGCTATCTTTATATCAGTGTTTCTCAACCTTAGCAACTTTAAGATGTGTGGACTTCCATTCCCAGAATTCCCCTGCAGCAAGAGAGAGAGAGAGAGAGATAAATATACAGTTTGATGGTGGTTGAGAGAAGACAGCAAAATGTTCCTGATAAACACTTTGTTTCTGTCACTCGGAAAACAGCCACAGGGGTGGAAAATCATTTTCTTACAAAAATCCCCCTTTCTTTCCTCCTCCTAGAAAAAAAATGTAAGCTTGCTTTTTAAAGGGATTCCCTCTTCCCCTTCCCCAAGGACTAGCTTTGGCTGTAGGGCTTTACTGAACAATGTAGAAATCCTGTGCATGTCTGCCTGTTGGCAAATATGCGGATAATTTGCAAATAACTTTACAAACTTTCCCTGTTTAAGATGGAAATGGGGGGAGGGGTGAAATGGAATCTTAAAGTTATTGTATACAATAGCTTGTCTTGTAAAACCTTAAATAGCTTGTCTTATAAATGCCTTAAAACATGGTCAGCTTTGGCCTTGTGAATTGAAGGGACCACAAAAGTTGGAATAAAAAAGCCCATTATCTGAAAACTGGACCCTAGTTAAAAATCAGAGACAGTATAGTTTAGTGCTCAAGTTATTGAATTAACATGAGGTAGACCCAGATTCAAGTCCCCTATTAGCCATGGAAATTCAATGTTGCTTTTTCACAGCCCAATCTTTCTCACAGGACACTGTTGTTTTTGTTATGAGGATCAAAGGAAGACAATCAAAACACCTGTAAAAGGTACTTTGAACTCTTGGGGGGGGAGTTAGATATGACTAACAGATTTATAAAATAAATGGAAACATACATACATACTACTATGCTGAATAGAAGATAAAACCCACTTTTCTTTTACACCTGGAAAAAAATATACCTGGAAATTAGGTATAGCAAAAGATAGCTTTGGGGATTGAAAAGTCAGCAGGTTCTCTTAAGCAGGTCTCTTAAGCAGGAAGTTTAGATCCCCTTACCCAATGTTTCTCAAAGTTGGCAATTGTAATGTTGGAAGAAAATTCATTCTGGGTTCAGTTCCAAGTGGGGAAAAAGATACTGGAAACATGGAGGCTGCTTGGAAAGATCGTTTAATGGTGGACAGGATCACATGGTTTGAGCTCCTTAACAGAAAAGGGGGATCACATGCTTCAAGATGTTGGGTGAAGAAGAAAAGAGGAAAAAGGGTTTGCTGAGAGTTCCTGGGTTTTTTTATACTCTCTGTTCTGCCCCACCTCTCTGTTTCCTGTTCCTGTGTAAGGAATGTATTCTGATTGGTTTGACTCCCAGGGGTGGCAGGGATGTGTGTCTTAGATAACTTTGTTGTGTGCCTTTTGAGTCTCAAGCTTGGTTGAGTTCCCAGATGCCATGTGATGAGTTTCTGTAGAAGGCTAATCCTACCTTTGTTATGTAGACTAGTTCAGGTTTTTTTTAAAAAATGGCCTATTGACAAAGATGGGGGCTATTAAGAGTGAGTCTGTTTCTGTCCTAAAACATGTTTCTCCATTTCTTATCCAGGGAAATATAATCTTCTGCATTTTCAATATTTCCCAGGATATTTCATTTTTCTAGGGGAGAGGTGGGTGCTAACTTACTACAGTAAAATGTGTGGACTTCAACTCCCAGAATTCCCAAGTCATTTCCAGTCCTGGATTGTTAAGCTATAGTTCCTGCCATTTGACACCCAAGGATGGTGATCGGTGATATCAACATCATCAGTCAGAGAATGCTGGGAGTGGTAGTTCAAGGCATCTGGAGGATATCAGTCTTAGGAAGATTAAGATTCTATTACTTTCAGGTAAATTTATTTACCTATATTACCTGAAGCTATTATCTTTGCCCATGATGAAATGCAATCAAGTGCCTCGTGGGTTCAAGGTTGATATAGAACAAGAGAAACAGATTTTCTGTAAGATCAGTATTAGAAATCACTCTGGTATTTACTTTGACTGATACAGTAGCTGAGGCCCAAGGCCAACTTAAAGATAATGGAGGAAGTTCATGAGCTATATCTCTTGTGTTATGATGTAATTATGAGATTGTCCTGCCTCGATAACTACACTGATATTGCCAATCTGGAGAAATGGGAGTTTAATCCTTCTATAATATTTTCTTTCTTTTTTTATCTTATCTGATTAATGGTTTGGGGAATTCTTGAAATTAGTGACAGGAGAATATCAGCAGAAGGAAAGTTGCTGGTTTGCTACCATGAATGTCCATTGCAACTGTAGATCTCATCAAGATGATGATACATGTATCATAATTCATTTCCATCCTCCAGTCACAATCATTGCACCATCATTTAAATACAGTTCAATAATAAATTTGCACAAAATCAAAATGCATACATTGTTGGTTACTCAAATTATTGAACCTGTATTTTTCTTTGACAGCAGTATCCACCTTCTTTCCAGCTGGCTACGTTTACCAAATCCAGCTGATGTCATTAAAATAAACTCCTTTGCTATCATTTAATAAGTACAATTAAAATCTGGTAAGGTGATACCAATCACTTTCTCTAAAGTGCACTAGCCTTCAGACAGTTCCTTTATTCTGAAAGAGAAAAAGCAATTTTAAGATCTAATTCTCAAGTAAACCTTAACTTGTTTTTAGCAGTTTTCTCTGGTTCTATTTGAATAGATTCTTACCAAATCCTTTTGTTGCTCCTTTATACATCACCTCTAATCTTGTTTTCAAATTTACAACTTTCAGCAAACTGAAAAGACTTAGGCTGGCAGAAACAATTCCATTTATCTGCAGCCTTCATCCTTATTTGAGAGCAGTAAATAGCTAAATAGGCTTTTTTTAAGGTTTTGATTTAGTTTTCTTCCCTTGCCTCCCTCCTTGCCTTTCATTCATCCCACTGGGGAATTTAACATTCTTAGGCTCTGTTTAAAGCCCATTGAAATCATGGGATCTTCCATGGCGTGTTATTTTATTGGTGAAAAAAACAACAAGGAATTTCAAACTACACCAAATTTTAAAATATTTATTCTACTTGTAATTTTTCTTGAAACAGCTTCTGAATTCTATAGTCCTGTAACATATAATGGTAGTGTGACTTACGACCACAATTGAACCCAATTTTGCAACATCATAATCCCTCATCACTAATTATGCTGGGTAGGACTACTGACAATTATTATGTCTGGAGGATCACCATTTTCCTATGCCTGATGAAAGCCCAGACAAGTTGACATGGGAGATTTCTTTTAGGTAATAATTGAACTACAGATCAACATTAATGGTGTTCAAAGATTAATTCAACAAATATAAATTCTCCCTTTAAATATTTTCATCTATTAATTTATTGCCAAAGGAGAATGACATTTTCCCCTGTTAAGTGTTGCCATGGTCTTCTGTTGAAAACAGAATGACATTTCTAGGGTCAGTTCTGAGTTGAGTTTCCAATCTTATCTTGTTTAGGAGGACTGATAAAAGTGAAGGATGAGGAAGGGGCATATCATTACTCTGCCGGTCAGCTTTGGGCCCTTTAAGAATTGTTTCCTGATGGACTTTTCTTGACATCAAACATTGGAGGCTATTCAATATTTCTAATGACAAACTCCTTCCAGGTCAGAGAAAGAAAACAGAAGTTTAATAGATCTGTAGCCATATTGCCTACTCCTTCTTTCGGGTAGAAGCAGAGGAAGATACATGACGAGAGGGTGAGAAATATTTCTCGGTTGATTTACAGCGGCCTGAACCATTAGATCTTTCACTTAAGGCAAACTTCTGATCTTAAGCAAATGGCATGAGGTGTGACATGTCATTCATATTTCTAATATTGCCTCTTGCTGCTGCTGCTGACATAGAACTGAGGTCTGCATTAGAAATATATCCACTTGAGAAATGGCATTTAAAGAAATATTACATTTTCTGAAAACAAATAAGTATTCTGACTTGGCATTTGCTTTGCCTCTTCAATTTTATGATGAAGGGCAAATGCATATCTTGAATGTTGAAGAGAGTTCGGTTCTTATATTTCTTAAGATGATAAGTAGCAATAACAAAAACTGTCTACAGGCATTAAGAAGCAGGGATACGTGGACCTAGCCAAATTTCCCTCAACAATCCTCAGATTATATTCTGCTTAAACTTTCAGAATCTGTGTAATTGCCTCTCAATGAGATACGTTGATTATCCTCCTTTCAAATGATCAGTGATGGGAAAGGATGATCAACATATCTCAATGAGCAGCAATTACACCGATTGTGAAAATTTAAGCAGACTGTAATCTTAGAATTGTGCACTAATCGTATACATGTTTATTCATGAATTTATTTTTCTACTTTATATAAATTATACATGCCAATCCTATGAATGCCTTAGATACTTGACCCACAATTTAAAAGGATTCATTCTCAAAATAATGTACATGAAAATATATTAATTCTTTTCTTAAATCCCTTTTAATAACTTCCACAGTATTGTATTCTATAAGCGATGTCAACAGACATGATGGAAAATAGAATGCATTTGTAATTATTTAAAGAAACGTGCTATTAAGATTTTGTTATTATTACATCCCTACATTATAAAGAAAAAGTATTGCAGAATAGAATGCAGAATAATAGAGTTGGAAGGGACCTAGGAGGCCTAGAACTCCAACCACCTATACCATTTCAGACAAGTGACTGCCAATCTCTTTTTAAACGCTTCCAGTGATTTGTTATTTGTTTGTTTATTATATTTATATGCTGCCCTTTTCCCCCGAAGGGGACTCAGGGCGGCTCACAACTCAAACCAGGGAAGGGGGATACAGACAAAGATTAAAAACGACACATAACAATGCATAATTTAAAACACGACAGTCATACCATTCGAGACGGGGGCAACAGCTCTTTAGCCCCAGGCCTGTCGGAACAGCCAGGTTTTAAGGGCTTTGCGGAAGGCCTGGAGGGTGATGAGGGTTCGAAAGTCAGCTGTGGGTCCAGGAGGACTCCCAAATTGCGAACCCTGTCTAAGGGGCGTACTGTTTGACCCCCCAGCCTGAGAGATGGAACACTTGGCCAATTAGTAGGAGGGAAACACACCAGCCACTCGGTCTTATCTGGATTGAGTACAAGCTTGTTAACCCCCATCCAGTCCCTAACAGCCTCAAGGCACTGGCACATCACGTCAAACGCTTCACTGAGTTGGCACAGGGCGGACAGATACAGCTGCATATCGTCCGCATACTGATGGTATTTTATCCTGTGCCGTCGAATGATCTCATCTAGCGGCTTCATGTAGATATTAAACAGGAGGGGGGACAGGACCGAACCCTGCGGCACCCCATAATTCAGGGGCCTAGGGGTCAATCTCTGCCCTCCAACCAACACCGACTGCGACCTGTCCGAGAGGTAAGAGGAGAACCACCGTAGAACAGTGCCTCCCACCCCCACCTCTCGCAGTCGTCGCAGAAGGATACCATGGTCGATGGTATCGAAAGCCGCTGAGAGGTCAAGGAGCACTAGGACGGAGGCATAACCTCCATCCCTGGCTCTCCAGAGATCATCGATCAATGCGACCAAAGCGGTCTCCGTGCTGTAGCCAGGCCTGAATCCCGACTGGAAGGGATCTAGATAATCGGTTTCCTCCAAGGACCACCGGAGCTGAAAGGCTACCACCTTCTCAACAACCTTCCCCACAAAGGGGAGGTTGGAGACTGGACGATAGTTGTTTAAGACGGCTGGATCCAAAGATGGCTTCTTCAGAAGGGGTCTCACCACCGCCGCCTTTAGAGCGGGGGGAAAGAACCCCTCCCGAAGGGAGCCGGTAACAACTGGATCCAGCCCCGTGTCACCTCCCTGCTGTTAGCGACCAGCCAGGAGGGGCACGGGTCCAGTACACATGTGGAGGCACTTACAGCTCCCATGGCCTTGTCCACGTCCTCAGGGGTAACAGCTTGAAAATCAATCCAGTGATGTCCTGCCAGATTCTCCCCTGGTGCCTCAGCTGGCTCTGCGCAATTGGAGTCCAGGTCCATCCGAAGCCGAGCAACTTTATCCGCGAGGAATTGGACGTAATCCTCAGCTCTGCCTTGCAAAGGATCGCTTGTATCCCTCCTATTTAGGAGGGAATGGGTTATCCTGAACAAGGCGGCTGGGCGCGACTCAGCGGAAGCAATCAGAGAGGCAATGTGTGTTCTTTTGGTCGTCCTAATTGCCCGAAGGTAGGCTCTGATGCTGGATGTTAAAAGCGCTCGGTCTGACTCAGACTTACTGGATCTCCATCGTTGCTCTAGGCTTCTCTTTCGGCGCTTCATCTCCCGGAGTTCCTCAATAAACCAAGGAGCCCTCCTGGATCCACTGCCACGGATCGGCCGTAAAGGCGCAATCCGGTTAAGAGCCCCTGCCGCTGCTGAATTCCAAGCAGCAACCAGAGTCTGCGCCGGACTGCGGGCGAGGGTATCAGGAACAACGCCAAGCTCCGTCTGAAAGCCCAAAGGGTCCATAAGTCGCCTGGGGTGGAACCACCTAATCGGTTCCTCCTCCCTACAGTGGGGGTTTGATCTCCGAAAGTCAAGCCTCAGTAGGTAGTGGTCCGACCATGACAGGGGTAAGATCTCGCTACCCCTCAAACCAAGATCACAACTCCAGGCTTCCGGGGAGGGGCCTGTCACCGTCGGCAGCTTAACAGAGCTGCCCCCAGAGTTCTGGTTCGTTATCTACTCAATATCAAGAAGATAACTCTTTTTTCAGACAAGAAAAAAGCAGTGAGGAATCTCAGCTGGTAAGAATCTTCTTTGAAGTTCACAGTTTGTTTCTTTTTGGGCTGTGAACAGAGGGGGAGGATCAACCCAAAGCTGAGTCATTCAACTCCGACCCGAACTTCTCAGCTGTTATCTACAGCACAAGACAGGAACCCCCGCCCTTAGGACAATCTTTAGAAAACAGACTATTGAAAATCAATACGAGCAAAGACCAAACTTGTGAACTTTAAAATTTTTCTCTATCTGAAATACCAGCTTCAATGTTATAAAAATCTCTTTTGTTTAATTGTCTTCAAAATGGCACTGCATTTGTTATCTCCGGCTTCCTGGTACAGAATCAAAGGAATAACTTTTTATAATCTAATTAGACCTACTCCCTCGAAGTCTTCATGGACTCTTTGTTGTTGATATAGAGACATTCCAAACATTCCAAACGGACTTTCTCTTTTGAAACCCTCCGTAAAACCCTTTGTAAAAAAAAAAGGGGGGGGGAGGAATTTCTTTTTCTCCAAACAGCATAGTGGATTAGCAATTTAGAATAAATAATTAAAACCAAAATATAATGGCATCCAAATCAACCTCTGTGAAATTACCTCCGAAAACGTCTCCCATACCTGGCACAAAGTTGCAGCCCCCACCCTCTATGCCCCCTAGTGGAGACGTACTAACAAAAGATTTTTTCTTGGAAATGTTCAAAGAATCCAGAGAACAGAACTTAGAAATGTTTAGAGAATCCAGAGAACAGAATCTAGAAATGCTTAGAGAGTTCAAAGATGAAATAAGGAATGAGATGGAAGTTCTATATGACAAATTCGATACTAGGGTCACTAAAATGAATGATGATATGATGGGAATTGTAAATGTGATGACAGAATATATTTCTGGAATGGAAGATAATTTAGAAATTCTCAATGAAGCTAAAACTAACCTGATATCTAAAACTGAAGTGGTGGAACAAAAAATTGATAATGCTGAAAAACAAATTATTATGATACAGTATAAGCAGATGGAGCTTGCATTAAGAGTGAGGGGGCTGCGTGAAGAAAAGCAGGAGAACTTAAAGCAAATGTTTTCTGAAGCTTTTGACCGTCTGGTGGGAAAACCGGGATCCAATTTTGATTGGCAGATTGACAAGACTTTTCGTGTTAACTCGTGGGCGGCAAAACAAAGGCAACTCCCCCGAGATGTGGTAATATACTTTGTTACAAGAGAATCTAGAAATATGATATTACAAGAGTCCTATAATACTAAGCTTCAAATTGGTGGACAGGATCTGATTGTTTTGAAAGAAATACCACCTCAAATGCTAAGAGCCAGAAGAGATTATGCTTTTCTGGTGGAAGAGCTCAGAAAGCGTCAGATACAGTACAGATGGGATGCCCCATTCGGTATTATAGTTACAATGGACAAACAAAGATATCGTCTCAGTTCTGTATGGAAAGCTCGTGATTTCTATCATAAGATTCTGAAGATGGGATACCCTGAATCTTCGGGATATGGTGAAAAACCACGAGACGAACAAGATAAACAGAAAACCACACAACCATCAGATAAAATGTATCATCTCCCTCTCCCGGAAGGGCAAGGAGTCAAGGAAAAAAGACCCAACCGTATGACCACCAGACAAACGGATAAACAAGCTACTATGCAACAATCTCAACAATCGTTGGCCATTGATCAAGGAGCTACAGCAACAAGCTCAGAAACTGTGGGAGGAGCCAAACCAAAGGTGAGACAGGCCTTGCGGGAGGCTCTAAAAAAGCTTCAGGCAACCAAAAATGACAACTAAGATTTTGACATGGAATGTTAACGGACTGAACTCTCCACAGAAAAGAAAGAAAATATTTCATTATCTCAAACAGTTTAAGAATGACATAATTTGTTTGCAAGAAACTCATATCAAATCAACCGATCAAAAATATTTGTTTAACCCCAAACTGGGCCAACAGTTTGCGACCTCAGCCATGGAAAAGAAAAACGGCATAGTAGTATACTTAAGAAAAGACATTAAAGCTGAGCTAATTGAAGCAGATCCCTTTGGAAGATATATTGCATTAGATTTAATCTTAGAAGGGAAAAAGACGTTACTTTTGGGAATTTATGCTCCTAATCAACAACAAGATGGATTTTATAGAAATCTCCATGCTAAATTAGTACAGTGGGACTTTGAGTCTTGTATAATATTGGGTGACTGGAATGGCGTGATCGACACCAAAAGAGATAAGAAGACATCTCGCCCGAACACCAAATTCCGAGCTAAGTTACCCAAACCCTTTTTTGACATGCTGGACGACTTTGAATTGTGAGACGCTTGGCGCGAGAGGCATGCAGAAGAATATGACTTTACCTTTTTTTCCAACAGACATCAATCTCTTTCAAGGATTGATTTTATACTAATTACAAATGATTTACTTTGCAGGGTGAAGAAGACAAAGATTATGGCGAGAGTTCTTTCAGATCATAATCCAGTCTGGATGGAATTGGGAAGGGTAGCCCAGGCAAGAAGGTCCTGGAGGTTGAATGAAAACTTATTTAGATATGAAAAGTATGTTAATGACTGTAAAAAATTGCTATCGGAATATTTTGTTCTTAATATGAATAAGGGTACATCTATGGAATATGTATGGGATGCAAGCAAAGCGTATATGAGAGGAGTATTAATGAATATAAACAAAATACATAGACACAAACAAGGGCAAAAACGAAAAGAATTGGAAGAGGAAATTAAAGGGAAAGAGTCAGAATTAACATTGAATCCAGGAGATACAAAGATTAAGGAAACAATTTCTATACTAAAATCTCAGTTTGATATGCTGATCTCTGACCAGGTAGCCACCAGTTTATTATATGCTAAACATAATACTTTCTGCAACGCAAATAAACCCGGTAGGTGGTTGGCTTATCAGATTAGAAAAAAAAGGAAAGCTCGAAATGTATCCAAATTGTGTTACAGAGGGAAGGAAGTGTTTCAACAGGAAGAGATCCAAAAGGTATTTCGGGAATTTTTTACAGAGTTGTATAAAGGGGATAAAATTAAGGACGTAGACATAGACAAATACCTAGATAAAGAGAAAATCCCCCTAGTTAGAGAAGAACATAGTCATAAGCTGAATCAACCAATAACCTCTGGGGAAATTCTGCAGGCAATTAAACAATTAAAGTTAGGGAAAGCACCAGGCACAACTGTTAACAGCTGTTTATTATAAAAATTTAGTTAGAAATGGTAGAACCCCTCAGAGAACTATTCAATAAAATTCAATCGGGAGGGAAAGTGCCCCCTTCGTGGAAGACTGCGTTCATATCGTTGATACCCAAAGAAGACCAAGACCTTACCCAGCCAAAAAATTATAGACCTATTTCATTACTCAATGTAGATTATAAAATATTTACTAAAATATTAGCAAATAGGCTAATGGTGGTAATTCAACAATTGATACATACCGATCAAACTGGTTTTATACAGGGCAGACAGATGAAGAACAACGTTAGATTAATTATTAACGCTTTAGAATACCTGGGTAAGAACAATCAAATCCTGGCCGCATTCATATTTTTGGATGCGGAGAAAGCCTTTGATCGAGTTAATTGGCAATTCCTGCTGAAGACATTGCAAAAAATGCAGATAGGAGATGGCTTTTTACGGTCAATTGGTGCAATATATCAGCAGCAAACAGCCCAGATCATTGTCAATGGAAGTCTGACAGACTCCTTTCAAATTGAAAAAGGTACAAGACAGGGCTGTCCTCTGTCCCCATTATTGTTTATTATAACTTTGGAAATACTGTTGAATAAGATACGGAGCTTGGGCGGTCTAAAAGGGATTAAGATTAGACAGCAAGAATACAGAGTCCGCGCATTTGCGGATGATCTGGTCATAATATTGGAACAACCGCAGGAATCTAGTAGGGTCTTATTGAACACGATCAATCAATATGGTCAAGTCTCGGGATTTAAAATAAATCTAGGAAAAACCAAAATATTAGCTATAAATATGACTATCAAACAGAAGGAAAAACTGGGGGCGATGCTAAGATGTGCGGTAGTTAAAAAAGTTAAATATCTTGGAGTTAATATTTTAATCTCAAATGGGAAATTATATAAGCATAATTATGAATCACTTTGGCATAGTATACAGTTGGAGTTGAAAAGGTGGGAGAAACTGCATTTGTCCTTGCTGGGTAGAATAGCGGCAGTAAAAATGAACATTTTACCAAAATTTTTATTTCTTTTTCAAATGTTACCAATACTTAAAAGAGATGCGAATCTTTCAGAATGGCAGAAGGGTATCAACAAATTTGTGTGGGCAGGAAAGAAGCCGAGGGTAAAAATAATGCAAGATGCACGTGAAAGAGGAGGATTGAAATTACCTAACTTAAAATTATACTACGATGCAGTGGCATTATCTGCAATTAGTGACTGGACTCATCTAACTAATGACAGAATTTTGAATATCGAGGGATATGACTTGTTATATGGTTGGCATGCTTACCTGTTATTTAACAAAAAAATGGATAAGAAATTTAAAAATCATATCTTAAGAAATGCTTTATTGCGGGTTTGGAAAAAATATCAACATAAATTAAATGATAAATTGCCCATGTGGGCAATTCCTAGACATGCAATTGAAAATATGAACGTAGAACAAAAACACGATAGAACCACCTATAGACAACTTCTTATTTCAGAAAGAGGGGTGTTGCAACTAAAATCTTTAGAGGTACTTAAAGAAGAGAAGGTAGTTCAAACGTGGTTTCAGTATGGTCAACTACAGGCTAGGTGGAAAACAGATCAAAAAATTGGCTTTGTAAAAGTTGAGGATAATTTGTTTAAACAAATAAGAGATCAAAGCTCAATGCATATAAAGAGGATATATAATGTACTAATACAGATGGATTCTGAAACGGAACTGATTAAGGATTGTATGATAAAATGGGCTCAGAATATTGAGGAACCAATAATGCTTGAAACATGGGAAAGAATCTGGGTAAGAAATGTGAAATTTACACAAGCACAAAACTTGAGAAAATTTTTATGTTTTATAGATGGCACCTAGATCCTAAAAAGCTTGCCTCTATGTATCCAAATGTTCAACCTAAATGTTGGAGATGTGGTTCTTTTGATGCTACATATTTTCATATATGGTGGACATGTCGTAATGTCAAGGCATTTTGGATAAAAATATGGTGGATCCTGCAAAACATCTTCAAAAGAAGGATAAAATTCACCCCCCAGTTGTTTTTACTGGGTATATGTATTGACTTTACAGCACTAGAGACTAATTTGGTTCTGTACTTAATAACGGCAGCAAGACTCTTGGTGGCGCAGTATTGGAAGAAGAAAGATTTACCTACAATTCAAGAATGGACTTTGAAAGTTATGAACTTAGCCGAAATGGCCAAAATTTCAGCATATCTCAAAGAACATTCAAACGAGAGATATAAACGAGACTGGAAAAAATGGATTGATTACATAAAAAGTAAATATGGGACTAAGAAACTCCAGATAGCTTATGCTTAGTATCAGTAACAATTTAAATTGTTTAAAATTTGGGTAACAGTAAGAAGCTGAGTTCAATGTAGAGATATTTTAGACTGTGATTGTCCAAAAGTTATACCACGTATGGTCTTTGGGAAGTCGGGGGGAGGGAAGGGAGGTGGGGATTTAGGGGGAGGGGGGAGGGGGGAATACAATATGTGTTAAATTCCATGATTGCATTTGTATACTGTGGCTTTTTAATGTCAGTGCGAAAACAGAACAAACCGAATATACTGGAAGGTAATAGAAATATACAGAAGGAAAGAGTCGAGTGAAAGAAGAAGGAGGGTGGAGAGGGTGAGAGAGAGGAGGAGGAGAAGGGAGGGAGGGAATGGATTAGAGGGAGTGATAGGGTTAGGGTTAGAAAGAAGGGGAGGGGAAGTAGGCGTAGAGGGGTGTGTGAGAAGGAAGAATGAAAGTTGGAGGGGGTTGAAAGAGGGTGTATGGTGGGCCAAGGTGGTATATTGGGTTTGTATTGTAGGGGGCATTTTCTATATAAGTGAGGGCCGTGTTTATTATTCAATGTTACATGCCCTGATTAAGCACAGTAAATATGTGATTGTACAGAATGAAAAACATAATAAAATATATATATATATATAAAAAAAAAAAGATCACAACTCCACTGCTCCGAGAGGAATACGAGGTCGAGCATGTGACCCGCTGAGTGAGTCGGGCCCCGAATTACTTGGGTCAAGCCCATGGCTGTCATGGAAGCCATGAACTCCTGCGCTCCATCAGAGTGTTCACCGAGCGAAGGCAAATTGAAATCCCCCAGAACCATAAGCCTGAGAAACTCAATTGCCAGCTTGGCTACTGACTCGAGGAGCGAGGGGAGGGCTGCTGCAATGCTGTTGGGAGGCAGGTACGTTAACAGCAAGCCCACTTGACCCTTGAGGTCCAACTTCACCAGCAGGGACTCATACCTGACAAGCTCCGGAGCAGGGATCCTACGAGGTACTAGAGACTCTCGGATAACAATAGCCACACCCCCACCCCTTCTTTGGGATCGTGGCTGATGAAGCACCTGAAAACCCTCTGGGCACATCTCTATGAGGGGGACTCCTCCCTCCGGGCCCAGCCAGGTTTCAGTAATACATGCCAGGTCTGCCCTCTCGTCTAAAATTAGGTCCCGGATGAGGGGAGCCTTGTGAACTACAGACCTGGCATTTAGCGACAGCAGACTGAGACCAGGGTCCTGATTACTCGCGCCATCTGGCCTTGGAGTGATGAGGCACCCACAACTTCTGAAAGCAAGGTATTCCACTGGTTAATTGTTCTCACTGTTAGGAAGTTTCTCCTTAGTTGTAGGATGCTTCTCTCCTTGATTAGTTTCCATCCATTGTTTCTTGTCTTGCCTTCTGGTGCTTTGGAAAATATTACTAAGCTAATATAGTTATTTCAAAGTCAATTCACTTAGGCTCAGTAGGCTTTCTTACAAGTAGAATTACATAAACTGCTTTTCTATAAAACTTCCAACAATTTAAAAAATACCTGCCTTTTAACCTTCAAAGATTAAAATAAAAACATAATTGCATATTTTTTAAAGGGTAAGCAATGATGTCAAATTCAGTCCATGACTCCTCAACATATAAAAAACAGTCCTTTATAACTTATATACTGTATATCTAACTAATGGTCATAATGATATCATCATGTATCTTGCAAGATTTGACAGTTTAAAAACATGTTGGTCATTTTTATTCTTAGTTTGTTTTGTGTTTTTTTAAACTATATTGTGGTCTTGTAATTGACAACTGAAGATTTGTCAAATACTGTACCTTAGGGGTGTCAAACTCAACTCCATTGAAGGCCGCATCAGAGTTGTGTTTGACCTTGGGGGTGGGGGGGCCAAGGTGGGCATGGCCAGATTGATATCACTCATGTGGGGGCACCTATGGTGGCCCAAGGGTTCTACCACAAAACCGCGGACGACAAAAAAGCGGGCGACGAAAGCGCGTATGTGACGTCATCACAGCGCGACGAACAAGATCGAAAAAGATCGAAAAATGTAAAAATAAAGCTAAAACCTTCCCCTAACCCCCCCAAACCTAACCCTAAACCTAACCCTAAACCTAACCCTTAACCTAACCCTAAACCTAACCCTAAACCTAACCCTTAACGTAACGAAAAACCTAACGCTAACCCTTAACCTAACGCTAAACGTAACGCTAACACTCTAACCCTAACCCTAACCCTTAACCTAACCCTAACCCTAACCCTTAACCTAACCCTTACCTTTATGTGAATCAGCTTGCTGTAATTTAATTTTTATTTCAATTTTTCGATCTTTTTCGTCGCGTTGTGATGACGTCACATACGCGATTTCATCGACCGCGCTTTTGTGGAACGCGCTTTTGACGGGTCACGGGCCCAAGAGCTCTGACAGCAAAAAACAGACTCCTGAGCTCCATTTTTGGCTGCAACAGCCTCTTGCACTCCGTGTTTGCTAGCAAAGGGCTGCAGGGCACCCTTCCCAAGCTCTGTTTTCACTGACAGAGGCATAACGGACCAGCCCTTCGCTGTTCCTGTGTGGCTCCTGGGCCAGAACTAAGCATGGGCATTGAGTTATGATGCTGTACATCATAACAGCATATCTGAACTCCAAATTAACATCAACTGGCTTATGTGGTGCTCCTCACAAGTTTTCAGTAACATTAGAGTAGTCCTTGACATGGAAAAAGCTAGGAATCATTAGACTATAGTCTGTTTCATTAGTTCATGATTTGGCTGGTTAACTGACAAATGCATGTAGCTAGGAAAATATGGACATTCAAATGATCATTATTTCCAAAATGTTGGTGCCTCTAGCACTGTCTCCTAGATACAACAGGCTACTTTATGCATTCCATTGCCATCTGATCCCACTAGTGATTGTTATTCCACTTACTGCATAGTTAGTTGCCAATTGAGCATAAAATTCTTCTGGAAAATGAGGAAACTCAGGGGAATATATGTCATAGTCATTAACCTTCAAACTGATATCGTTGTTTTGTTGCAAAAGGCTTACATGATTAGCTCTCTAAAAATGAAATTGTACCAATTATCTTATACGATCCTCACAAATTCGAAATAAAGTGATTCAATCTTATTTTTATTTTGGAGAGAAGACAACTGAGGCTAGAATGGTTTATTAAATAAAACTGAAATAGATTTAAACTTTATCTTATCTTATCACAGCAACCAAAACCTGAGATCCTCAAAGAACTGAACAAATGTTTACCTATATTTACATTACAGAAACAAAAGTAAAATATCTGAACTAATGAGATCTGTATCTTTCCTTAAGTATCCAATTTGCATTCATACGGTAAAAATTTATTGCAAGGTAAAATACATTAAAAATAACTGCTTCCCACCCTCCCAAGCTGACAGTACTTTTTACATTTAGGCATTTAAAAATAGTAGCTATGTTGGGATGCACCTTTTTATAGCTTGCAGGGGTTTTTTCCCCCCTTTAACAATGACTTTTGTTCCTTTTATTATTGCTTTTTGTAGGTGTATTACAATCTGAATTGTGTTGCTATGGAAAATATTTGGTTATTTTCTTCGAATGCAGAAGTATGTAACTGTACCCTCTGGGTGAATCAATTCCATGTTTTCTTTCTCTTAATCATTGGTATACTCTAAAGGTTGGGCACTAAACTCCCGATTGTGAGATGATGTGGCATATAAATTTAATTTTTTTCGAAATATGTGGGCTGTTCTCATGGAGTTCTTTATCCCCGAATTCATTGGGTCTAACCAGTAACTGTTTAGGTGACCTAGCCAGAATGGAATCTTTCAGTTGAGGACTATTTTAGGAATTTGGGGGTCGGGCTATGCCACGTATACAGGTAGTCCTCAACCTATGACCGCAATTGAGCCCAACTTTTATGTTCCTAATCGACACATTTGTTAAGTGAATTTTGCCTCATTTTATGACCTTTCTTGTCACAGTTGCTAAGTGAATCACTGCAGTTGTTAAGTTAGTAATACGGTTGTTAAATGAATCCGTCTTCCCCATTGACTTTATCAGAAACTCACAAAAAGTGATCACATGACCCTGGGACACTGCAACAATCATAAATAAGAGCCAGTTGCCAAACCTCCTAATTTAGATCATGTGACCACAGGGATGCTGCAATAGTCACGTGGGAAATGGGCATAAGTCATTTTTTTCAGTACCATTGCAACATAAAAATGGTCACTAAACAAACTGTTGTAAGTCGAGGATTACCCGTGGAGGCATCAAGTATAATTCATCAGACTGAACTCTCCTATGAGAAAGTTGTTCCTATTGAAATGATGCCCAGATTCTCAGCCCCAGTTTTCCCAAGTTAAACTGAGGATACATTGAATTTTAAAACTACTGAAATGCAGAGGTTGAGCTAAGTCTGTATCTTGTTTCTTATATGGTAGTTTGATTTTTCAATCACAAGCAGAATAAAATCTTTGAGCATTTCCATGCCTGTAGCTACCCACAGCACAAACATCCTCTGCTGTTTTCCCATGACATGTGTTAAATCTTAACCCTACACTTTCTCTAGGAGTTCGAGATAGTTTATATGGATATCAGGATAATATTGTAACATAAATGGATATGAAGAATGGGAAAAACACACTTTAAATGACTGTAGTATGAAATATGTATAAAAATATGAAAAACAGTGGAAGGTTAGAACTTTATATATATATATTATATATAAATTCTAATATATATATATATATATATATATATATATATATATATATATATATATATATATATATATATATATATATATATATATATATATTAGAATTCTATGGATTGAAGAAATGAAAAGAATATGAATAGAAATATCCTAAATGTATAAATGATCATGACTGATACTAAAACTGTATCAGGAGATATTGAAAAATGTAAGAATGAAGGATGGAACTTTGATTTAACTATGGATATATGAACAACAAAACAGGTCTTTGAATATTATAGCAATATGAAAGGGGAGAAAAGGTTAAAATAGGGATAGAAAATAGTGGGGGGAAATAATAATTATATATTAAGATATTAAGATATACAAAAGGACAGAAAGTTGGTTCAAAAGAAAGGGTGATAATAAAAGACATGTATAAATAATATGGAACAATGGAAATGAAATGTAATATTTAGGAATAATAAGACTATGTTTATGTGTACTGAAATATATGTTACCCAGTTACCACACCATTCATGCATTGATATGCATAAAGAATATAAAAAATAAAAAAAATGATTGGAAAATAGATAGTTTATATGGGAAACCTACAAGGTAGTTCTTGAGTGGTGGTTCGCTCAAAGTCATCCAGTAAGCTTCCGTAGCTGAGAGACAACTTGAACTTCAGACTCTCCACTCCTAATCCCTTCTTGTCTGCATATCTTCTTAAGTCTTCTTTAGTTGATTCTCCCTTATTCTGGCATGGTCCAAGGGAAATCTCAAGATGTCCAAGGGCTCAGTGATCTGAAATAGAAACAAAAGAGGAAGGACAGTAAATGCCATGTCCATTTTTCTACAGGATCAGTTCAATTTCTGGTGCGTTTTTCTTAAATGCAGAGAAAATTGTGAATGCATACTTTATATTTTATGCAACTCCTTTTAAAAGACAAGCCACAAGCGCTTTTAATACACTTTGTATTAATTTAAAAAAACGGATGGCTAAATATTCAAGTTTTGATCCATCCTTTTCTTTGATGAAAAGCATCTCACCCTTTTCAGAACTATGACCAAACAATGGCCATATTTTATTATCATATCTGGAATAAATTTCTGGAGTAACTTCCTGAATCTCTATCATAACCAGTAGCAAAGAGGTTTTTTACAAGGACATGAAAAGGACATATTTTTCTCTGTTGCATAGTAAGCTTCACCTTCCTGTTGACTATTCCACAATTTAAAAGTGCAGAGAGCCCTTGTCTTCCTTTATACCTGACCTTCAGCTCTTAAAAACTCAATGCAAGCAAGAATTAAATATTATTGGCACAGATAGTGGCCCATTCTTCTGGGTTTTTTTTTACTGTAAAATAGGAACAATGAGAAGACTAATAGTAATACTAAGGCTGCATTAGTATTACTATTAGTCTTCTCATGTTCCTATCACCCATCTCCTCCCACTTATGACTGCATGACTGTAACTTTGTTGCTTGTATCCTTACGATTTATATTGATATTGATATTGTTTCCCAATTGCTTATTTGTACTCTATGACTATCATTGATTGTTGTACCTTATGATTCTTGATGGATGTACCTTGTCTTTTTATGTACACTAACAGCATGTGCATCAAAGACAAATACCTGTGTGTCCAATCACACTTGGCCAATAAAGAATTCTATTCTATTCTACTCTAAAATAGGGCAATTTATCAGGACCAACTTACTAGTTGAAGACCAATGCTAGAAGACTCCTTGGGAAGGAGAAGCTCAACCTCCTGCTGTGTGTGTGAAAGATTGCTCCTCCCCCAGCAAGATGTGTTTATGGAGGGGAGGGGTAAGAACTAACCCACTTTAGAATGAACTATTCCTCTCTGAAAATCTAACCACAGAAGAGCTTCTAGATTTAGAAGGCATGTGCCCCTGGAGCAAATGAGAGACAGCTAAAAAAAAGGTTCTTCTGCTTTTATTAGTCCATCTAATCACGGGAAACAGCCCTTTTTGGGGTGAGAAGTCTGGACCCTACTTACTTGGAAACAGCATTAGAACTGAAGTGGGCTTGAAGGACAAAAACATCTTAAGAAAATGTATTGGAGGCAAAATACCAGGTAAGTTTGCATTTTTATATCCTGATAATCGAGTTGTATTCAGTCATGCATCTTCTATTCTTTATATGCACAAAGGCAAAATTATAAATCCATGTAGAAGCAAGAGATATAACATATATTGCTCATTTTGGCTCTAGTGAAAGTAAAATATAATTTCCAGAACTATTGTCTTTTTACAGTACAGTGCTTTGCTTTGGTAACAGGGCTACAAAAGTGATTTTGAAGCAATTAACTCAGTAACAAAGAAAAGAATAGAATTATTTAGCTGGGATCTTATAACTATGTATAATAATGTTTCCTGCTGTAGAGGCTTATCCATGCCCTAGAATTGTGTTGCTCTTTGAAAGAAGTCTCAGACAATTCAATTTGACTTTACTACTTTGTCCTAAGCATATTTAGCCTCAGATTGCTTTGTCTGTAATTAAGTCTGCCTTCCTAAATATAATTATCCAGTAGGAAAATTCAATGAATTTTTATAATACTAGTTTTATAGTACTACTACTTTCTTCATGCTGAACTGTGCATACTTTGCCTCTCCAGGTTTATTTTAACAATCACTCTGGTTTTGCAGAATATTAATTTTGGAGAAGGTGAGTAGTTTTCCCATAATTTGGTTCCAATTTTGCTTTCTGTAAAATGGTGCACTCTCTTATGTTCTTCTTTCTTTGCATCCCACCAGGCCTTAAAAAAGAAGAAGACACTCCTCACTCTGAAGGAAATGTGGATGACATTATTCAAAAGCACAGTGCAAAAGAGAGAGCCACCACATTAAAAGTCTTCAGTGTTATGAATCACAGCTCCGAGTATAAAAAGCAGATCCACTCGAGACCAATTGTACCTTTCACTGGGCTAACAGAAAGTAAGTTATTTTTTTATGCTTATATGCTCCCTAAATCTTGATATCTGAATTTATTATAGCAACAGATTTCTCCAATCTAGTGCCCGTAACACCAGCCAGCTGACATAGGTAGTATTAACATGAACTTAGCAGAGAGGCCTGGGTTCAAATCCTTGTTTTGCCATGAAATGTATTAGCCAGTCCTATCCATAATCATTTTGTACTACCTTTCATTCTAGGCATGAGGTCTTTAGAGCAAGCATTCAGATTTACTTTTGCCCACCTCTGAGGAATGTGTTAAGGATAAAATATATATTTTACAATAAAAATGCAATAAATGCCCATGAACCAAAATACTAGTGGAGAATCTCATCTTGCAGTATGTCCATTGGAAAATCTGTTTCTCCAAAATAACTTCTTATCTGCCCTGGACAATAAGCAAGGTAGAATGAGATTTTTTAAAAATTGTTTTTTATTCAATTTATGCATTGCCCTGCTCCCAACAAGATGAGATTCTCCACTAGTATTTTGGTTAGTAGAATTTCTCCACTAGTATTTTGGTTAGTAGAATTTCTGCAGAATTCAACTGCAATCCAGTATAGCCTGTCTTTACACTGCATTGGGCCAAAATGCTATGAAACTTTGTGCTATAAGTTACAATCCTTTGTAGAACCCAGCAAAGGAAGTTTTGGAGCAGTCCAACATTTTATATATGCTAAATTATATTCCACTGAGCCAGTGGTGTATTTTAAAAAAAATCAATACCCAGATGCTGTTCTGTAGACAGTTAATCCTCTGTATGTTTAGAGACCCTAAAACTTTTGGATGTTTAGGATTATAATTCATATGTTTCTTCACTTGTAAATCTAATGGGGGGTGACAAATTATGGTACTTTTCTGGCAATGTTTCTGTAATGAGCTGTGACAAGTAAGATCCAGTTGCTTACTTCTGGAAAACGTTGATCTCCATGTATCCAGGACAGACCTTTTTAAAAAATACTCATCAGCTCTACAGTTCCATTTGCAATAACTCTTTCTGCCAAGCAAATTAGGAGATAGGCATATTGTAGCATAATGTTTTTATTATAGTTAAAACATGAATAGATATAGAACAGGTATATACATTGTATATGATTTTACTTGAAGGTATAGTTTAACTAAAATAAGATAAATCTTTGCAGATTTAGCAAAGGATAATGTTTGTTTTCTTTCCGCTATTTTCAAAAGTAAGTATGGTTATTAACCTTCTGCTAGAAGTGAAATCTGCAGTTTGACATGGAGCTTCTGCAGTAGAACAAGTCAAGGGGTAGTGTTTGGCCATGCAGTAATCTCTAGCAGTTTGCTTTTAATCCTTATCTAAACAATCTGGGCTTAGCTGAACAAACAGCCTTAACAGGCAGCTAATTTTATGGTCCCCTTAAGGCCAATAGAACCAGGCCTTTGGCAGCTAGGAAGACTTGGCAAAAGCAAGTGAAAAAGAAGGTTCAAAGAAGTCTGTTTCTTTGTCAACTAAGGGCTATTTACTTTTCAGGTCGGACCCTTAACCGGCACTGTTGTAAAAATGGAGGAACTTGCATCCTGGGCAGTTTCTGTGCATGCCCCCAATACTTTGTTGGCAGATACTGCGAGCATGATGAACGGAAAAGGTAAAAAATGTATACATATATTTTGGGGGGATTGTGGCTTGTCAATGAACTTGGAAATAAGGTTGCATCTTCTGATTTGTCATTGACAGCAATTGTGGCCCATTCGTGCATGGAGAATGGATATGGAAGGGTTGCCAGTTGTGTCGATGTGCTTATGGTGTTTTCCAGTGTTTATCTGAACAAAGACAAAATTGTGGTAAGAAGATACATCACCGGGGGTGGGGATGGGGAGTTAAAAATACGCCTATAGTTGATGCAAAAAAAAAAGGAATCAAGAGTCCTAAATCTGAAACATGATCACATTTATAAAGTATAAATTATTCTGCAGTAAAGTTTAGCTTATTTAATTGTCAGGCTTTAAGATGTCAATAGTTTTGTACTTCTCATTGCAAAAGACTAAAGGAGAAGCTATATATGAATTCTTGTGGGCTACTCTAAATTGAATTTATCTCACTGAGTTAAAACCGAATAAGATTTCTGTGAGTTTGTTGAGGTGGTGCTTTGTTCTATATATCCACTTTATATGAAACACTTTCCAAAATGTCACAGCATTTATCTATATCAATGGTTTTCTTTTTCTTCACAGAGGGTTTAGTATAGCCTTCTAGATCAGGTTTAGGCAAGAAAGGGCCTTCTCAGATGTTGTGGACCAGGGCTGTTAAACTCCCGCCCCATGAGCTGGATGCATCCTGGTTTAACAAAGGGGAAAAAAGCCCCGATAAGTCACATGAGGCCACCATGACAACACTCCTACTGTAGACATTGATTCATAGCTGGTGGCCTAGGACTGAATTTTTAGAGTCACCCCTCCCAGGCCAACTGCTTTACATGAATATGGGTAGTCCTTGACTTACGGCTACAAGTGAGCCCAAAATTTATGTTGCTAAGTGAGACATTTGTTAAGTGAGTTTTGCCCCATTTTACGACCTTTCTTGCCACAGTTGTTAAGTGAATCAAAGCAGTTGTTAAGTCACATGTTTCTTAAGTGAATATGGTTTACCCAATGACTTTGCTTGTCAGAAGGTCATAAAAAGTGATCACATAACCCCAGGACACTGCAACCATCATAAATGTGAGTCAGATGCCAACTATCTGAATTTTGATCATGTGACCATAGGGATGCTGTGATGGTCATGAGTATGAAAAATGGTCATAAGTGAGGTAACTTCAAACAATCACTAAATGAATTGTTGTAAGTCAAAGACTATAGTTGGGAGAAGCAATTATAATGATCCCTTCAGGTCTTGAGTGCTCATTGTTTTCTAAAAGTAGTCATACAGTATATCTCCCATATTTAAATACCTTATTGTCTTTTCACTATGCAATGGGCAATTCGGTTTGAAAAGGAACTAGCTCTAGTCATGCCTACCTTCTATTTATATGCAAACACACACACACACACACATATATATATATATATCCTATATAACTGAGGTGACAGAGCTATGTTTCTAGATATTATTTCCAATTGTTCATTTAAAAAGCATCCACTTTTCCCCCCTAAAATACATTTACAAACATCACAAGCAAACATTCATCAGATGAAGCAGACTTCTTGCAAGAGAACTTCCAGATTTTTCTGTCCCTGATGCAGCTGTTGTGGCACAGAAACCTTGGGAGGGACAGGATAGACTTTACATAAGAATTTGTCTCATGTACCACATTTACTCTATTGCTATTTTAGAGATCAATGAAGGAGAATATTTGTAGCTCAGGGATGAAATGAAGAGACCTTGGTGCTCTCTGAGCTTGTTTTCTTGTAGATGTTTGATTACCCAAAATAGTTAACACCAGTGTACTCATAAATGGAACCATTTAATTTTGTATTAGCATCATATGGTCAGTTTGGGGAGTTATTAAGTCAAGCAGTATACCTCTTTTTTGTGCCTTCAAATCATTGTTTACTCTCTCTTAACTAGTCCTTGTAGTTTTCTTGGCAAGGTTTTTTTTGGAAATGGTTTGCTATTGCCTCCTTCCAAGAGTTGAGAGAGAGAAAGATTGGTCCAAGGTCATCCAGTTAGCTTCATGCCTAAAGCAGGATTAGAACCAACTTTCTTTCCAACTTGATAACTTAACCACAACACCAAACTGGCTATCTCAAATCATCTTATATGAAACAAAATATGTTGAAATGTCTAGTCAACAGTGATAACATTGTTAAAGAAAAGCAAAAAATACTCTCATGATATAACATTTTTATAAGCCATTTATCTAGCACCACTTTTCTTAATCTTGCTTCCAGTAATTGTGTTAGGAATGTATATGATTGCTGGTGAGTTCCAGTACAATATTTGATGGAGTCTTGTCAACAAGTTATAAGTGTTAATCTCGTTTTCTGTTTTTCTTACCTGGGACCGAAGGCCAAGAAATACAATCCTCTTTATTAGCAATGCTTCTTAACTAGTGATTTGTATTTACTTTTGATCCGTGATGTGATTAATGCTGATAAGTTACCATTAATTGGTTTCAAAGGCTCCTATGGGTCCTATTTGCACCTCTCCTATGAGAATTCAACAGCCATTGACTTCTGCACTGTCTTACTTAATATTTTACTTAAGTACTTCCAGAAGAGCTTAGAGGAAGTTACTAAGTATTGTTGAAAGAATTTGTATGCAGATTTCTTTAACTAGCCCTTCCCCCTTTTTTTCTCAGCTTTAAATGAAGAAGAGAAATTCATCTATTTCACTTCAAATTGCCCAAGATTACAGCAAACAGTATGCTTTCTTATTCCTCTACTAGGCTGCTACCTCACTTGTTTCAGCACAAAGCTTTTCTATCAACTTTGAAGGTCTCACTTATTTGGACTGGAAATGCAAATGGATCTGTAGAATGCCAGAAGGCTAGAAACAAAGACTGTTGCATGTCTACTATTTATTAACCTGTTTAACAGGAATGCTTTAGGATATTTACTTTTCATAAAATTCCAGTTAGCATTTATATGGTGAAATGACTCTTAATTACCTCATTGAAATAGTGTTTACTATATAATATCAAGGAGAAAAGATGCAGATGTGTTACTATTAAGGAGTTGTATAAGACCTAATTCAACCTTGCCATTTATGCTGCCCCTCAAATAGTTGAATTTCAGCTCCCATATTAAAATTGCAGATATTTCAAGAGCACCATAGTGAGAATGCTTCTGCATCAATGAAAAGTAAAACCAAAATCTTTAAGTGAGCTCAGTTTCTACTGACCTGAGAAATATACTCTTTTTTTTGTGGTACTATGAAAATAATTTCTGATTGACACTTAGTATTCTCCCATTCAATTATTAACCAAAAACACCAGTGGTGTTTCATATTTTAGCTCCACGTTAAACCAAAGGTTAAGTTATTGTTAATCAAAACTAGTATGCAGTAATGTTGTACAAATACTACTACTGTTTGAATCAGATTTAAGCAGTATAAAACTTTATCTGTTGCAATATTGACTCTTCCAGTGGAAGAAAACTTAGCTATTCTGTGACATTAAAATATTTTCAAATAGTGTGTCTGTCTAGCTTTATTTATGATGTGTATTCAAACTGTAAATGCAACAATTTATTAGAGGTTACTCTTTTTCAACTTCATCATGTTTCTTACTAGAAGACTATTCTATCAGTTACATTACATCGCTCTTACATTGTTAGGAATGTGTAAATTGGTCTGTTTTTGATTCAGGTAACTTGTATATGTGTTCATTGATACATCAGCTCTATTTTCTTCCTTAATTTGTAAAATTAAAGACAAGCTATTTATTTCTTTTCAAAATATATGAGTGGAAGGGTACATTTAATATAATTTGCACATTTATATTAATATAAATTACTCGTTTCGAATTGTTTTCTCTAAGCATGAATTTTAAATTAAATGTATTTTAATGCATCTTTGGAGTTAAGAATTGGTATATTTGGCAAATATAAAGGTTGGCAAATCAAGATTAATATATTGTGATCTGTTAGCTTTACATCAGAATTCATAAAAGACAAATGTTTCAGTTCTCTCTACCTGAGGTAAAATCTCATATTCAGGAAGTTTGTTTCAATCCATTCTATTCCAAACCACCATCTGTATGGTCAGGTTCATACATGTTTGACTATGTTTGGTTTTCTTAACTACATGCTAAAAGCAATCCAGAGGACCAACTAAGATCCTTGTGAACCATGAAGCCTGAATAATGTATTGGAGCTTTAACTGCCTCTTGTAAGACTGGTCTCTAGAGGCCTGAAAAAATGAGGCTTAACAAATATATTTTCTAATGGTGAAAAAAGAAAGACAAAAATGACAGTCTCCTACCTGTTTTTGTAAAATAAAAAAAGCCTCCTAATTGATTTGAGGGTACCAGAGATCACATGTTACCAGCACAGGAGGAGAGCTGTTAACTTTGGGGTGGTAAAAATATGGAGATTGCATGTAACAATCCAGTTGACTGCATTGATTTCTTCATGTGTCAGAAATCTTTGGTGAAAGTTAATTTGAAACTTATTTGATATATGGCTCCATTCAATATAGTGTTAGCCTCTATTACATGAGAAATGTCGAAGTTAACAGATCAATATGTCATACATTCAGTTCCTCATGCATGTCTTTTTTAAAAAAATAAATAATGCTTGGAACAATGTTATACTTGTAGCCCTGTAATGTTTCTTACATGCATCTGATTCTTCCTGGAACTGTAACACTGTACACACACACACACACACACACACACACACACACACACACACACACACACACAAAGAAAATGTTTTGCCACTGTATTCATCAAACTTGCAGTGACTTTGGTGCATTTGGATAAACATGAATAGGCCAGAGGAATCTTCAATAAAGCACTGTGTATTAAACTTGCCTACATGACTGAAGGAACCAAGTTCAGGATTTTTAAATATGCCATTGCACACACACCCCTGGACCTAGATTTGATTTAAAAAGTAGAAGACTTGAGTTACAGGCAGGGAAGACAAATTGAGGAGTTTAAAAAAAGGAGCACTGATTTTTCAGAAAGATTTTCATAAAACTTCCTATATGGATACAGTCATGCAGAATGTACCTACCTGGAAATAAATCTTGGGTGATTTCTACTCATGCTTAGATGAGAAATTACTTCAACAGCAAGACAATGATACATTAGATCAATAACTAATTGCCTGGATGTGCAAATGTTGTTTTGATACTGAAATACATAGATGAAATGTATGTACTGAATCTTAAGAACAATTTTTGTCTGTTCCTGAATAAATATCTTTGTCTGTTTCATAACACATATACATTACAAATGTACAAACGTTTGCTGGCAAATGATTCTGTGGCAGAGCAATACCAATCACTGGGACTTACTTGCTACCTAAAACATGTCTTAAAATGTAACTGTTACATATAACAAATGCACACAGACCAAGCATGGTTTTGTTTCCTTGTTTCTTACTGAGAAAATGAGGAATGGTTGAAGCTAAAAACAACAGGAAAATGTCCCTGTGATGGTGATTGATTTCTGCTTATTCTTTATCTACTTTCCAGCAGTGCATGCAGATAAAATGAATGGGTTTTTTTGTTTTGCAAAAACAGAGCAATAGTTTCCACAGATCCCGAGCAACATTCTCTGAATTTTATTTTATTTTAGTCATTAAATTTCTACACCACCCATGTCTCTTAAGTGATTTTTAATTTCCTAAATATAAGCAGGAGATACTGCTGTATTCATGACTTTTAACAGGCATTGGGTTAGTCATGACCGGGAGGGGAGAGGTAGTTTTTAGCTGGTTCACCAGAGCTTTCCAGCAATGCTTCTTAATCTCAGCAATAGCAATAGCAATAGCAGTAGACTTATATACCGCTTCATAGGGCTTTCAGCCCTCTCTAAGCGGTTTACAGAGAGTCAGCATATTGCCCCCAACAATCTGGGTCCTCATTTTACCCACCTCGGAAGGATGGAAGGCTGAGTCAACCCTGAGCCGGTGAGATTTGAACCGCTGAACTGCTGATCTAGCAGTAGCCTGCAGTGCTGCATTTAACCACTGCGCCACCTTGGCTCTTGCAGTTTTAAGCGGTGTAGATTTCGTGTCCCAGAATTCCCCATTCTGGCTGAAGTCTCCCCATCTAAAGTTGCTGAGCTTGAGAAATATTGCTCTAGAGCCTGGGTAAAATGAAAGCCAAAGACAATGAAATGAAAGCCAATTACCTCCCTTCGACCAATTAGATCCCACAGATTAGGCCTCCTCCGGATACCATCAGCCAGCCAATGTTGACTGGCAACTCCCCGGGGGAGGGCCTTTTCTGTGGCTGCTCCGGCCCTTTGGAACGATCTCCCCGTGGAGATTTGGACCCTCACCACCCTTCAGGCTTTCCACAAAGCCGTTAAGACCTGGCTGTTCCGGCAGGCCTGGGGCTGATGAGTTCCCAGCCCCACTCGAATTGCTGATTGTTGTGTGGTTTTAACTTGTCTTTGTATCCTGTCTTGTTCCATATCCCCCCCTTCCCCATATGTCTGTTCGCAGCCCTGAGTCCCTCCGGGAATAGGGCGGCATACAAGTCTAATAAATGGAATGGAATGGAATGAAGAGAAACAGCTAAATAAAGACTGCCCTTGAGTTCCTTACTTTTAAAGATCACAATATTATTATTCTGTATAAATTCAAATGTTCAGATCTTTACTGATCTAATAAATCTATCATTAGTTCAAGACAGAAATATAAAGACTACCGTTAAATTGTAATTATTCCTTTTTAATATTCTCTAGGGTTCCTTTGATTGGAATCCTCTTTTCTTCTGTCATGAAATGACACAGACTTTGGGCAGCCAATATTTAGTTTTGGTGTTTCTTTTGTGTACTGAGTGACCCTGTTAGCGTCAGTTTGTGAAATTCAGTGTTTATAAATGAGCCATTCCAAAAGTAGAAAAAAGTCAATGTAAAATGAGGTCTGCCTGCGTATAATGGAAATCAAAGCCTTTATTTAACAGTGATTTGAAATAAATCCTGACTTTTTTTTCTTTTTCTATCTCATTTCTCTTTTTAAAACTAGATAGACAGAGACATGAGCCAATGACATGCACAGAATGTTTTGCCCAAACTGCTACAGTTTGAAACACATCGGTCATGAAATTTATTATTTGAGATTTGTCTCAGGATAGGATTTTATTTTTTTATATTTTTTTTGCTCCAGGATAGCAGCCAGACCCATTGATATAATCTTCCCTCATGAAATTTGCCAGATTAGACTACCTACTTTTGTAGAAACCAATCTTCACCCACCCCCAACTCTCCATCCTGTGTCACTGTTTACAGAGAAGCAGACACTTTGACTCCAATGCCCCCAGCAGGGGCCTAATTATTCAGACCTCTGTTGAGGAATTTACAGTATATTCCAGGGTTATGAATGCATGGCTGGTATCTACAGGAGAGGACAGAGATTACATTTTGAGCCAATTAAATTAATTCCTGCCTAACCCTGAAGCTTCTCCTTAGGAGCACAATGGTGGTGCAATGATTATTTTTCGGCATGATGACTGTATATTTTTTTTTTTGCATAAAATCTTCCAAGGTTGCCTTTTTGCTGTTCAGACATTTCTCTTTATGGACACAATAAATGCACAATTTATTTTGTAACTGGGAAAATGCAGTCCTAGTCCAATCAGTATCTGATGCCCTTGCTTCATCTACAGAATTTAAAATAACCCTTTTAAAAGAAATCTTACCATCTTTCCAAGCTCACTTAGGAGGGATCGTCCCAAGTGAGTAAAATTCGAATATAAATTGCAAAGATTGTGCTATTTGTCTGTTATTATTCAGTTGTGGCAGATTCAGTAAGAAGATCTGGTCTACAGGCATGTGTACAGATAATTTGCCCAGGTAAAATCTGAACAATAATAATATTTACCACAGATCATAGCTTATTAAATAAAAATTGAATCACAGATTAGCTACATAGAGCATACAAATCCAGAATGGAAATTTCCCAAAACAAGCAATAGAATGTAAATAGCTGTCATTGCTTAAATAAATTTTAAGTTCTAAGTTTAGCTAATGATGGAGAATTGAATCAAGTTAGAGGTCATTTCGTGTTGTACTAAGCAAATTAAATACAAAGAAATATGATTTATGAAATCATATAGTTATGTGTCCAGGAAGTTATTCATGTCCTACCAATTACATGCCACTCATGCTAAGCCATGAAAATGCCAGAAAAAAAATCACCCTTTAGACTCCAATAGTCAACTACATCTGTATACAAAGATAATAGATGCTTACTATAAGCTCCTTTGAAAATTATCTGGCTTATGTATGTAACATGGGTTTATTGAAAGCTTTTTATGGGTTAAAGTATTTCTGTTTACATTTAAACTAATAGAATGACAAATATACAGGTATTTACTCAAGTAAATATGCAAATGTTTAAATGTATATTTCCATATTCTTTCCCATAGGGATAAAATATTTGACCACTAGCAGGTGCAACATAACATCAGTCAGAGATAGTCATGATAAATCAGCTATTTGATAGATATATGTGTATGAATGTAGTATATATTTACTGTATATACACTGCACACACACACACACAGATATATATATATATATATATATATATATATATATATATATATATATATATATATATATGCATATATATGCATATTTTTATAAATATATATATAAAACCTGCATCTCTGGTGCAAAAACCAACCTGCTCTGGATCAAATCCATACCAATTCAATTTAAAAAAAAAAAAAGAATAGCTATGCAGTTAAGTGAAGATACAAGTTGAAGAAAACTACACCAGCTCTCCAATAATGTCTCCCTTTATGCATCCAATGGGAAAGCTGCAAAGTCAAAGGAATTCTAGCAGACTGACTTGGTTGGCATGTCTCCACTCTTATCTCTTTCCAGCTGTTCCAGAGCGTAGATAAAAGGAAAGACTTTTTTACTCCAGAGCCCAAGCCCACTTCTCCTCACAAAGCAAATTGAAAGCACTTGAGTGAGGGTTGTTTAAAGCAAACAGGAGCGTTTGCTCTACAGCTCTGAACAACCTCACTTAGCTCAGTTAAATGAGGGTTGCAGCCAGCCCAGCTTCAGTTTTCTCACATTCATCATATCCACTTCCTTGCCATGTAACTGTGCTTTGTGGGAGGGGCTGGCAAAGAGAAATATTTATCAAGTACTTCACAGGTCCTTGAACGATTTGCTCTTTCACTCCTCACAAGTTACTACAGAGCTTAAACAAATGGCATATCATGTGTTCAGCCTTCTAATTTGGAGCCACCCATTAATAGTCTTTCATTTCCATTCATGCATTATTGGCATATAGTTGTTCCTTCTGCTAGATGCATGCAGTTATTCCTACAAAACATTAAGTCCATGAAGAACAGGATAATTTGGTTAGCAGAAGAAAAGATATCCATTCTAAATGTGGCTGTTGGATGTACAATACAATACAATAGCAGAGTTGGAAGGGACCTTGGAGGTCTTCTAGTCCAACCCCCTGCCTAGGCAGGAAACCCTATACCATTTCAGACAAATGGCTATCCAACATCTTCTTAAAAGACTTCCAGTATTGGGGCATTCACAACTTCTGGAGGCAAGCTGCTCCACTGATTAATTGTTCTAACTGTCAGGAAATTTCTCCTCAGTTCTAAGTTGCTTCTCAGGTATCTGTGTCTAAGCTGTATATCTGATTCACAAAAGGGGTTCTTCCAATGCTATTAATTTACAATATGTGTACACAATGTAAACATTGTGAATTTTGCTTCAGAGTTTCGATGATGGCATACTGCTGTTTTTTTTACCTACAATTAAAGTAGGAAAGTATCTTTTCCGATCAATGGTACTGCCATAAATACTCAGCTGACCTCATTTTTCTTTACTATTACATGTTTCCATTGCTGTTTTCCTTTTCCTAAAGTACTCTAAGTATCTAACATGATAAATACATAAAAGCCGTATTGTTGGGTTCTGATTGTCATAGATAATATATATTTCATAATATATATTATCTATGACAATATATATATTGGAATATATATATATATATATATATATATATATATATATATATATATATATATATATATATATATGTATATATGTATGTATGTATGTATGTATGTATGTATGTATGTATGTATGCATGTATGCATGCATGCATGCATGCATGCATATATGTATGAATGTATTGTGTCACAACCCCTGGTATGCCCAAATATGGGAGGGAGCATACTGGTTCCATTTTCTGTCTATCAGCTCACTCTGGGAGCCATCTAGGCTGAAAGCCATTTTTTATGTTGCCTTGTTACATTTGTGCTGATAAATAAATAAAGGGAGACTAGTATAGATCTATTTCAAGCTATTTAGCTCTCATCAGCTAGCCGTGCCCTTACTGGGAATCGAACCTGGGATGTATTACATATTAGGCAGTTATATTAGCCACTAAGCCACAGGCTTTCCTCCTTTATCAGCTAAGCCAGGGGAATAGGTATGTGTTGTGTCATAACCCCTGTTATGCCCAAATATGGAAGGGAGCATACTGCTTCCCTCTTCTTATTTATCAGCACAAATGCAACGCAAATGTAACAGGCAACATTAAAAAATGGCTTTCTGCCTGGATGGCTCCCATAGTGAGCCCATAGACAGAAAAGGGAAGCATTCGTAGATTTTCACGTATGTAAGTATGCTGGTCTTGTAGTATTTGGGTCTTTTCCCGTGTAAGATTGAAATTGTCTTGGCAACATTTTGGTAAGATCTCACTCGCCATCCTCAGGGGCTGGTGTTTTTGGCTTAAAGCCAATATTATTTATTTTTATATATATAAAATAGAATGATGGGACAGAGTTGACACTCAACATATATTGGAAAGCTTCTTATGTGAGGTCACAATGGAAGATTTAAACATCTCCAAATATGCAGCATTTTCTTTCTATGTGATCCAAACAATCTTTATGGGAAAGGAAAAATGGAAATTGCTCATATTTATAAAATATGGTACAAAGGTGCACTTCTTTTTAGGATAGGCTTTTAAGAGCAGACCATTAAAAGCTATTAACAGTACACAACATATAGCCCTGTCTATATTATTATGAAAGTTTTATTGGGTTAATGTCTGTCATATATATTCATCATTAGAAAGATTCTTCTGATCAGAGCTTCTCAATTTGTCCACCCTCAGGGAAATTTCTTCAAACTGACATCTGCTGAGGGAACAGCCTCTGTGGCAAAATTCCTAGAAGTATGCTTTAAAGGAGGAAGACTGATAGCGCTTTGAAGAAACTTTGTCCACCATTACTTATCTTTCTCTGAGATACCTCACATGCTGTTCTTAAGGAGCCCCAGGCTTACTGCTACTGAGAAAGGAATTAAATCTATCAAATAAAATTCCAGTCTCCAGGAAAGATCACTCATTCCTTCCATCCTTTTGCAAAAAGGAAATAGCTTTTGCAGATAATATGGAAATCAGAAACTGAGTTCATAGCTATTACAGGATTATATGTCTTGTTAGTTGAGGGTTAAAATAAAACTACTACAATATAAAATATTATATTAGTACGATCAGGGAATCACCTATTTCTGTACTTACGTAGTTGCATTTCATTTCTAAAATCTGTTCTCATTAATGACAGTCCCCCTGTATTATTAGCAGACTGAAGCTCCAAAGTAGCTTAATTCCCTTATACGGAATGCTAAATGCAGGAACTGATTTATATCATAAAGACTGAAATAAATTGAGAAAGTGATATGAGGCCATTGACTGAGAGCACATACATTTTTTCTATTTCAAGTTCATGTGGGATGTTCACGCCTCACATCAACACTTAGGGAAAATATTTGTTGATACCCAACTCTGTTTTCCATTTGTGATAGGTCCCTGAGGGGTTTCTTCTCAGTATTCTTGATACAGTTGATCCAGCTGATGAAATCATAGGAAATCATCCACGTGGCCTGAAATGACCTTCCAATGACGCTCCATGAAAGACAAAGGTTTTTTTTAAAGAATACTTTAAAAATTAATGTCCACAGAAATGATATTTTAATGCTTTAGATAACCCTTATTAAAGTCTCAATGAAGCCTAGTTATATAATTTATTCAAAGATAGTGAGTGAAGAAAGAGAATTTTAAGCATTTGAATAGGTCCTGAGGCTGTAACAAGGAAGGAAAACAGGAAGGCCCATGAAACTGGCAGTAGGTACAAAGATGGCGTATAAGACCCCATGGCATCTAACTATTTTAAATATAGGATAACGATTATCCAGAATGCTGTATTAAGTGCCAGTAGCTATACCCCAAAAAACTGGTTGGAATAAAATGAACTGCCTAGATAATAAAGATGTACAAAGCTTTGAAGTGGTAATTTGCTTCAATGATGCTTCAAGCAAAATAATTGCATTGAAATGTAAGGCACAGATGTACACCCTTTTATAGAGAAAAGGAAGCCCCCTCATTGCTTCACTTTGAGACTTTTTATTCTTATATTTATCTGTGTTACAAACATGTGCCTGCAACTTTTTTTTGCCACAGCTTCATAACACTGAGTTAAGTTATCCTTAGTTGTAGTTATGTTCAAACTGTGTTTTGCCCTTTGGTGGTGCAGTGGCTAGAATACAGTATTGCAGGCTAATTCTGTTGACAGCCGACTGCCAGCAGTTCTGAGTGTCACCGGCTCAAGGTTGACTTGGCCTTCCATACTTCTGAGGTCAATAAAATGAGGACCCAGATTGTTGGATGCTGACTCTGTAAACCGCTTAGAGAGGGCTGTAAATCACTGTTAAACAATATATAAGTCTAAGTGCTGTTGCTATTGCTTATCCCAATAAAGATTTTGTTGTGAATACAAGCTAACATGCTTCAGCAAGCATTCTGTAGCTACCTCCTAGAAAATGACATCCAACACTTGTGGTCACTTTAGACAGGTGTGCCATCATCCTCTTCCTTCTGCTTTCTGGACATTGTCTTTCTGCTTTGGAGCATGGTCCTTTCAAATTTAGCTCTGCTGCTGTGCAAAGCAGAGGAATAAGAGGAAGTGTGATGGCTTCCATGAATGCCTGCTTGAATGATGAGGAAGAGCCAGCTCCAGGAACCAGGAGGGTACAGAAGAGTGCTGAGAAGTTGCTGAGGCCCCCAAGTCAGGAATGGTGAGGTCAGGTATATTAGAAGGGAGCTGTAGCAGTGACTGGACAAATGCCTGACTGGAGAGAAAAAAGGAGAGGTGCAGCTGCAGCCAGAGAGTTCAGAGGCCCCTGTGGAAGCACACAGCTGTAGCCAGTCAACAGAAATAAGGAGGAATTGCCTCCTCCACCAGATCCACAGATGCATAGGGCAGAACAGTGGCAGGCACAATGGATGTTGGCGAGGCTACTTGCAAGGAAGCAGTTTCACCCCTTCTGATGAGGCCTGGTGGCACAGTGGTTAGAATTCAGCACTGCAGGCTACTTCTACTGACTGCTGATTGCCAGCAGCTCGGCAGTTCGATTCTCACCAGCTCAAGACTGACTCAGTCTTTCCAAGATAGGTAAAATGAGGCCCCAAATTATTGAGGGCAACATGCTGGCACTGTAAACTGCTTCGAGAGGGCTATAAAGCATTGTGCAACGGTATGTAAGTCTATGGCTATTGCTACACCAGCACCTATTTAGTCTGATGAGTGGAAAGGGGGGTTGTTGGAAACCACTGACTCTTCTGCTGCGTGGATACTTTGGCTTTGTGACTTTGGTTTCCTTGACTCTGGGCTCATGCTGTGTTGGATCATGTATTTGGACCTCAAACATGTTCGCTTCTTTCTGGACTCATACCTTGGTTAGTTACCACATGTGGATGTTGTTGACTTTTCCCTTTGCTATCAGTCTTGGTAATTCTATGCCTAGACTCAGCAGTGCTGAATTCAATAGGATTGTGCAGTGGATGAGAGTGGGGACCTGGGGAGTAATGTTAAGGGACTGCCAATAAAGTCCTGAAAATTCCCATGTATGTCTTGCATGTGGACTGAAACAGGACAGGAAGAGCTGCAACCAAGGCAACAGGTTTCCAAGCTAGTCTCCATCGTGGAGACCCTGATCAGCCTCATTGGTAGTTGAGCAGTGGAAAGAAATGGTGCACAATGAAACAAAGGAGAAAGAACATCTCTCTGTTGCTTCATAGTACAATTCACCCCACAACCTTTAGCTGTTGTTCAGACTTCTTTCTGAACACCAGTTTAGTGTTCTTATGGAAGAATCAATATTTGTTTATAGCTGGACTGAAATCCTTGGATATGGACTTTTTTTCCCCCTTATACCAATTCCATACATAACTCCAATGGGAATTTTATGTGTGATTAACATAACCACAAAAGAGAATTACTAGCTTGGACACAATCAGCCAGTGTCTAAAAAAATTAGTGGAAACTCCTAGTATAATAAGATTCAAATAATAATTTATACTTAATAATGTTGAATGCTAAGAACTAACCGTTACAATGAAGAAATAATGTATTTTTCTCTTCAATAAGAGATAAAGCATCATATTAGCATCCTGCTAAATACTGCTGTGTAGGAACACGGTGGCTCTGTGCCTAGGACACTGAGTTTGTCAATCAGAAAGGTCGGTAGTTCAGCTGTTTGAATCCCTAGAGCCATTTAACGGAGTGAGTTCCCGTTACTTGTCCCAGCTTCTGCCAAACTAGTTGTTCAAAAGCATGTAAAAATGCAAGTAGAAAAATAGGAACCACCTTTGGTGGGAAGGTAACAGTGTTCCATGCGCTTTTGGCATTTAGTCATGCCGGCCACATGACCACGGAGACGTCTTTGGACAGCACTGGCTCTTTGGCTTTGAAACGGAGATGAGCACTGCCCCCTAGAATCAGGAACGACCAGCACATATGTGCGAGGGGAATCTTTACCTTTTACTTTTATATACTGCTCCAGTTTTCTTTGCAAGATTTTGGAAGATTTTGCCATTGCCTCTTTCCTTGGGATGACAGACATTAACTCACCAAGTCATCACTCAGATGGTTTTGTGCCAAAGGGGAAACTAGAACTCACAGTCTCCTGGTTTCTAACCTGGTGCCTTAACTATCAACCAAACTGACTCTAGAAGGAGACATGACAAAAGGCAAATTTAGATACTTTAGAAGAAAATTTCCATGACAGGAAGAGATGGAACAGAAATCAGAGACAATTCCCAATGATTATAAATGTCTTAACTACAAATATCAGTTGGAACAAAATGACAGGGAAATATATAATTTGTACCCAAGACGTTTCTTTATGTTTTATTTTTATTTTTCACCCTTTTTCTTGGATAGTGATAAATTCTTTCTTTTTCTTTTTGACTATTTATCTATCAAACATTTAAAAAAAACCTGCATTAGTAGGAATGTTTGGCTTTAAAATGCAAATCTGCAACTTTGATCTTGTATAAATGTTTAACTTTCTTTCCCTAATTTTAAAAGAATCTAACTTCCTAGAAGTTATTCTCCCTCTCCCTCCCCACTCTCATATCTTTGTAAAAGATCAATCTGTTCTCATATCTGCCTTGAAAGATGCACAAATACCCAAATACTCTTGTAAAAAGATGCCCAGTAACAAACAAAATGTGAAATAGCACATATAAAACATCAGTGGTACATACATCGTCTTCTTTCAGTTTCCCAGACACTATCTTTCAGGCCATTCTGTTTCCCCGGGGTTTCCCTTTGAGTATATCCCCTCACTTAAGATTTTTAATTCAGATTAAAAATATGCACCATATATACCATTCTTTCTGCTCTACTTTCCTTCAGGTTTAGCCTATAGAATTTCAGTTCCACCCAGTAACTGCTATTAGTAATTCACATTTTACCACAACTTTATATATTTCTCCATTGCCCTGATTACTAATGTGTCTAAGTGCATGGGCACATGAATAAATTACATGCAAAAAAGAAAAAAAAATGTGTGCTCAATTATATCACTGCACTGCAGTTCAAGATTCCTGCTGGGCCTTCAAGAATTTTGGATAATAAAAAGCAGTATCAATTTTCATGGTTCTAGCAAACATTCTTAGCTCACATCGCAAAACTGCAGCTTCCACAATTCCCACATTATGCCTGGTTACATTTATAACATGTATAACTGAAGTAAGTACATTTAATGCACACACAGCTGTCCTAGATAAAACCTCACAAGGCACTTTTAGTTTAGTTTAGTTAGCTCCTCCCCTTTGAGTTAATACAGGTAGCACAATTGAGCACAAATTTTCTGTTGTGAAGTGAGACAATTGTGAAGTGAGTTTTGCTCCATTTTACGACATTTCTTGCCACAGTTGTTAAGTGAATCACTGCAGTTATTAAGTTAGTAACATGGTTGTTAATCTGGCTTCCCCATTGACTTTGCTTCTCAGAAGGTCACAAAAAGTGATCACATGACCTCAGGATACTGCAACGGTCATAAGTGTGAAAACGGTGATACATTACATTTTTCAGTTCCATTATAGCCTTGAGTGGCCACTAAATGATCTCTTGTAAGTTGTAAATTGAGAAGTATCTGTAGTTTTACACATGTATGGATGATTGTGTAGATGAATAATATACTGTATACTGGAGGCAGTATACAGATTCCACTTTTGTCATGGGAAAAAAAGTCAAGAATAAATAGGATAATAGGCACATAAAAGAATTTATCGCTATAAAATACCTGTTTTGGGGAAAATAGGTGAAAGGAGTAAAATATACATGAATTGAGCTCCCAGAAGAAAGATAAAATATACTGTAAATATAAATAAATGGAGAAAGCGGGGGGGGGGCTTCAGATCTATTCAGAAAATAGATATAATAGCTCACCAAATGAAGACCTCTGTAATTCATGTAATTGCATACTTAAGTTGCTGTTCATCAAAGTTCATCTGATGAACACCCTTCCTTAAAATTAACAATAGTGAAAGGTCTACCAACACCTGGTATTTCCTATGTAATATTGTTAGCAAATGTGGGCATTTGTGCATCAATCTAATAGTTAAGACTTCAACTTTTTAGTAAAGATGATGTTCTTATAAGTTACATTTCACATCTGGTTTTCTGTTCCAAGGGCAGTTAACATCAAAGACATTTTAACAAAGACTTCTAAGGCTTGTTTACAAAAAAAAAACCTTGCTGGCAAAGGTCCGTTTCATGCCATATCTCTTTTCATCTTCAAGCAAGCACAGTCCAAGGTTTCAACTACATTCATCAGTTCCTAAATTAGCATACACTGGTTTAAAGGAAAGCTTATTAATATCGTATGCCGACTGAACTTTATAATGTTGGAGAAAATATTAAAGAGATCTCATTAATCTAAGTTATTGAGTTAAAGCAAAGGCACAAATGTGCTTTCTCTGTGAAATTCAGTGCCATTCTAGAAAGTCTGAGAGATCATGTTGTAAATAACTGTGGGTCTAATCACTGATACCAGGGGAAGCCTGTCTTTAGTATCTGTTCAGTATCATTTTGTTATTATAATAAAATCTGATGAAAAGAATTCTTTTAACTTTGCAGTAATGTTCTTGATTCTGCCAACCCATCAATACTTCAACTCGAAATCCATCAAAATTTACAGCAGCAAAACACTACAATATAGGATACTGCAGCTTTAACTGTGATGTGACATTAAGATAACACAACTGTGATTTTTGAGTGCTGTCACAGGAAAACATCACAAATTTAT
This sequence comes from Thamnophis elegans, assembly GCF_009769535.1. Classification (NCBI taxonomy): domain Eukaryota; kingdom Metazoa; phylum Chordata; class Lepidosauria; order Squamata; family Natricidae; genus Thamnophis; species Thamnophis elegans. The sequence goes on along the minus strand of NC_045543.1, from coordinate 85,650,014 downwards.
GAATAGTGTGCAAACACATTTGGGGAAAACTAGGTAAATAGTAATATACATTAGAACATGGATTTCTCTCTCCCTCCCTTTCCTGGGGCTGCTGGGGGTTCCCAGATTTTGGGAGAACCTCTAGCTAAGATTCTGTGCTGTTTGGAGAACCCCCAAATCCCACTACTAGCTGGCCCCACCCACCTGCCCCTCCCCTCCCCGGAGTCCCCAGGAGGCCCATTTTGGATGCAGATAAGTGCAGGGCATGCCCAGAGACTCGGCGGGAGAGAGAAAAACAGGCCTATTGGAAGGCTGGAAATATGGAGGACATCTAGAGCTTGGGGAGGCCATTTTTGCCCCCGTGTGGTGCCGAAGGCGACTAGGCCATGGCCACCATGGCCAAGCCCACCCAGTAACCAGGCAGAGAACCCCTTGCTAAAATTTTGGAAGCCCATCCCTGCTTTCCTCCGTATTTCCCTTCCTCACTCCTTCCAATTAGCTCTGGAAGAAAGCTAAACCTATTTAATACAGGCAAAGAAAAACCTTAATCATGCAGTCTATATGAGGGTTCCCTTAAAGAATTTTAGAAGTGTCAATGGATCTCAAATGGAGTATTTATGCTGCTAACTGGTGTACGATACTGGGTAATATTATTCCCATGTGAAAGGGCTACATTGCTACCAGTTGGCTGACTGAAGAAGCTCTTGTCTTCCTATGACTGGAACTATCAACAGCAGCAAAAGAGGTCCTCTAAAAATCAGCAATCTCCAACCCAGACTGGCAGCAGTGGTGGGAGGGGGGTGTAGAAATGGTTTTGCATGCTCGCATGCTACTTGCGTGGCCCGCTTCCCAATGGGCCATGGTCTAGGACTGGGGGTTGGAGACCCTTGCTCTAAACAGTGTGTCCCATTTCAATTGTTTTCTTGCCTTTTCTTCCCTTCCCTTCTTTTCTTTTCTTTTTATTTGCTTTAACAAGTTAATTTTTGTATATCACCCTTCACACTCAGTTTTTACTCCATGTGGATTAAAATATATTAAAACTTAAATAATGAAAATGTGTGATAAAATAAACAAATTATTTGAATGATACAGTCACACAAACAATAAAAGCAGTAGTTCCATTTCAATGCATTTAAAATTAACACATGAATATATTGAGAGAATAATATGTCTTTATTGAAAAATCAGTAACTTTGGTGCCAACACTTTGCTGGGCAGAATGTTTCAAATTCTGGGAGTGGTGTGACCATTGTAGCCAATTCTTAAATGTCTGCATGGTGGAGAAGAGAAAATAAAACAATGGAGAAATTTGTTATCTTTATCCTTCTTTATTCTGATGTGCTTTCAATTTTCTAAAGTACAATATGTGGGCATTTTTCTATGTATGGATTTTTGTCAATCAAAGAAAATGTGAAGATGACATCACTTTGTACACTGAGATTGCAATGAATAATTGCAGTTGCACAGATTTTCAGAAAACTGGCTGGCGGGGGGGGGGGGGAAATGACACCTTAACATCTAGCCCAGGAGTGTCCAACATTTGTAACTTTAAAACCTGTGGACTTCAACTCCCAGAATTCTTTCTCATTAGTTCAAGACCCAAGTGCAGCAACACCGTCTAGCATGAATATCAGAAGGAGAATATCAAGAAGACATTGAAGAATATCTTAATGTCATTTCAGTACTCCTAGTTATGCAGAAAGGTTCTTCTTTTCCTGCATATCTATTTAAAAAAATATGCTCTGGAGAATTCCACAATCCCTTTGAAACAAATATGTGGCAGATATGTAGCTTGCAGTGAGGAGGAAGATTTAGTTTCAGCAATAGTGTCCATTCTGCTTCCTGTAATTCAGTCTTTGTCCTCCTTAATGTCCAAGCAATGAATACTAGATTGTTGTGGTTCAGTTACCAAATTGTGCCTGACTCTCCACAATCCCATGAACCACAGAATGCCAGGCCCGCACCCAACAATGTTTTCCAGAGACTACCCAAACTCAAGCCCACTGCATTAATGATACTAATTATCTCATCCTCTGCTGTCCCTTTCTCCTTTTACCTTTCATCTCACCCAACATCAAGGTCTTTTCCAATGAATCCTCTCTTCTCATTTGGCGGCTAAAGAATTTGAGCTTCAGCTTCATTTATCTGTCCTTCCAAAAAATAGTCAAGAATTTATTTGCTTTTGGAGAATATTAGGTGCCCTTATACACATTCATAAAACGTTTTCTTTATAAGCTTGTTTCATCTGTTTATCTAAAAAGTACGATTATTGTTCCAATATACACCAAGTGACTGTATAACTACTATACCTTCATCACAAAAAAAAAAAACCCAAACTAAATCCTAATTTGGTAGTACGTCTTATTTGTTTTGAGTATCTTAGATTGAGTTTGTTAAAATGTAGGAGCATTATAAATTTACAATGTATTTTAAATATGCAACATTTAAAAAACAAGTTTACGCTTCCTACATAGGTTTCACCAACTGATTAATTTATTTTTAAAAATACTCTGTGGACTTCTAACAGCAGAATTAAGACTGAAATTGTATTAGCTTGCCATAGAAAAAATACATATGATATGTAAGATTAAAATATAATATTATTTTAATCATACATATTAAGATTATGTAAACCACCTAATTTTTTTTTAATTCAAATGATGAAACCTAGGACTTCCACAAAAGAAAATTATGCAATCTTGGTTCAATATTCTCAGCTTTTCTTTCAGTTGCACCTCAATACTAAGAGATAGAATATTGATTGCATTATGTTGTGCATTTAATTTAAAACAAAGGATGTAGCAGCATTCTTAGTTGGATTAACTCCATTGTGGGATCAATGGTGATAAGGTTTAAATATATACAGGTAATCCTCAACTTAAAACCATTCTCTTAGTGACTCTTTGAAGTTACATCACTGAAAAAAGTAATTTATGGTCGGTTTTCACACTTGCAGCATCCCCATGGTTATGCAATCAAAATTTGGATGTTTAGCAACTGGCATGTCTTGATTAATTAATTAATAAAATTTATAAGAAGCCCATCTTACCTCAGGGTAGCTTATTCATGACAGTCACACTGTCCTGGGACCCGGGGATCACTATTTGTAATCTTCCCAGCTGGCTTCCAACAAGCAAAGTCATGGGAAAAAACAGATTCACCTTAATATCTGCATGATTCACTTAACAGCTACAGTGATTCACTTAATAATCACAAGAAAGATTGCAAAAGGGGCAAAACTCACTTAACAACTGCCTTGCCAATTTAGGGCTCGATTTTGGTCATATATTGAGGACTACCTATATCCCATAGGTTCATCAAAATCAGTGATTCTCATATTGCATATTCCAATGGAAGAAAGTGTCATTGCTGCTAAAGAGAGGTCATGATTTGGAAGAGGAATATGGCAATGAAAAAGGGCCCAATCCCATTTGGTGTCTTTTGCAGAAGTCACATATGTTCTTGTGTAAGGTGTAATTCTTATGTAAACATACATACGTGCATACACCCTCCAGGCCTATCCATTTAAATATCTTTTGTTTTTAATCTGCAATTGAATCATTTGGATTACAGGAGAATAAAACAAAAGAAAATACTTAGAGCATCCTCTCAGCCCAGTGTCAGCACATTGCAAATTCTAATTTTGTGCTTAATTTTGAACAACAGACCTGGCACAAAAGGCAAAAGAAATTATACAGAATATATGCTGTGAAAAGATGACAAACATATAGCTTGGTCATTTGAGATTTCAGTTAAACAATCCAGCTACATTCTATGAAGAAATGCTTCCTAAATAATAGGATCCAAAACTGCCAGCAGATTTTACAGGATAAACAAGATTACATTTATTCTATTGACCTTCAGGTCTGTATTATCAGCCAGGATCACAAGAGCATATTTGAAGCCCTACTTCATTGGAAATTTCACTGAGGAGTATCTACAAAATCCTTCAACCTGGAAAGTTGGCAATCAGTCATCTTTCCTTGGAGAAAGAGAACAAAGAGAAAAAAAAGAAAGTGGATGGAGGCAGAGTCGTATAAAGCACTATGCTGAACAATTAAGAATTGGTTTTGAGCAGGAATCATATGATCAGAGAGTACAGCCAAGAAATATGTCAGTTTCTTTCAGCTGTTGTTCTCAGGCATTGAATCACAGCCAAGCTGGCAGTGCATCTATTTTGCATCTGTGGGAAGTGTAAATTAAGAACAGGTTTCAGAGAAAGAGAGACTAAGCTGTATAGTATGACCTCTTGACTCTAAATAAAGATTTAAAATACGAACAGTTTTCCATGCAAACTTTCCCGCATGTCCAGAATTTTCAGTAAATATGAGCTCTGCTCATCACACCTCATTTGATCAATAGGGCACACCCAAATTGCATTTGACTGATTTTATTTGTTGAAATTGAGGAAAGACAAGATGAAAAAGAGAGATCTGAGAAATTAGAACAGCACAAACATTCCTTTTATCTTCATTTTCTATATGATCAGTTGCTTTTTGGAGGGGTATGGAGTAGCTTGAGGTTTGGGATTTTTTTTGGTTAAAACCACTTGATTTTGCAACAGAAAGAAAAAGGCAGGGTACATTCCTCCTTTAAAGAAAACTCCTTTCTCTAAGTATGATCAAGAAGCAGAATTAGGGGTATTTTCCATCATACCATGACTTTTTGTTCCTGGGCTCTATTGAAGCCAATCTCCCAATTTAAGAGTTACAGCCCCAAAAGTTCTTTACTTTCTATATCCTCTTTAGTTCCTCCTTCATAATTTCTCCTGGTTGTCAAACTTCTTCCTGTTGTTGCTATCATTTGGCCCTGCTACATCTATCACAACCACCGTCTTTGTCTCCTATCACAAGGTCTGATTGATTAGCTGGTACCTGCCTGTCTATCTAAACCTAGAAGTTCTATAGTACTTCTTATTCTCCACAATTTTCTATGGAATCTCCCATCTGGATTCTCTTGCATATAACATGTAATAATATATACACTTAATACATTTACATTGTTATATTTAAAGTAATAAACAGAATGTGCTTGTTTTGACAACTGCCACTTTTTCCTAAGGTCCATAATTTGTGCCTTCTTTGCCATTTTTAATGGTATTAATTGCACAGCAGAACAAGGGGCTGCTGTTGGATACAGATTTAATAAGCCATTTGATATATTTTCCCCAATTGTCAGAAATGGCAAGTATATTGTCATTTAAATTCAGCCAATCTACCCACACAGATCTGAACATAATATGATAGCTACACATCTGCACTGGCAAAGGTTAATGCTGCATGGTTGGACAGTATATTAATATTAAGACATTGATGTGAATAGTATTATATAGGCACTTATGGTATTGGACTTGGTGACAGCAAACCAGTTGCATACTGATTCATTTATAGACTCCATATAGCTCTTATATCCATATTCTGTGGATATCGCTGTTTCAAAATTATGTTTTGTTTCACATTTCACCTCTTGTTTTAATGTTCAACCTCATAAGATGATAACAAGGGTTTCTCTTAGCCTAATCAACAGCTAAGATCAGGGGTGACTAAACTTGGCAATTTTTAAGACTTTTGGACTTCAACTCCCAGAATTTCCCAGCCAGCCATAGATCTTAAAGTGGCAAGATTGGACATCCTTGGCTTAGATAATTCAACACTTTGTTCCCAGGAAAGCTTCCAGGAGTCCTTTAAGAAATGTAGAAATGGGATGGACATGAACGTAGCAGCACTCCCTCTATGCATGTTCAGAAAACTCAGGTATTTCCATAAAGTAGTATTTCCAGAACTGTTCTAAGATAGTAGAGCACCATAAAGTCTTTTAATCCCCCTTTTATTTGCTTCTTCCATACATTGATTTATTTCCATAGATTTATTTCCCCCATTGGTCTTCCCAACTTGCATTTAACCACAGCACAAGCAGGGCCTGGCATCATCTTTGTTCTGTCATCTTCCCATGACATTGCCTTCTTCTGATCTAGCTCGCCTGTGTAATGTCTTTTGCTATGCAGATATTAAAGAAGTAGAGGTTGTTATGTCCCAGTGTGATGGGACTTACATACTGAGGTGAGACATTTGGTAAAAGCTAACAGTCTTTATTGCTAACATTGGAGCCTAACAGTAAGCACTAGTTTGATAGCTAGTGCGGCTGCTCGGCTAACAGGAGCAGCAGCTGCCAGGCTTTTGACAGCTCCTTATATAGTGGCACCAGTTTTTCCTCAGCCAATCAGGGCTCAGCAGCTTCTGTGTCAGGCACGGACCAGAGGGAAGACTGGACACAGCAGAGGTGGTCGGGTTTACCAACTAGATGTTATCAAAGTTGTTATTGTTAATGGTTTCAAACTGCACCATGGTTTTGCATTGCAGACTGACTCTGCTGACTGCCATCTCTTTTATCCTGACCATCTCAAGGTTAATTCAGCTCTTCCATCCTTCCAAATTGGTAAAATGAGGACCCAGATTGTTGGGGGCAATACACTAACTTTATAAATAGGGCTGTGAAGCACTGTGGGGTGGTATATAAGTCTAAGTGCTATTACTAGTTCTAAACCCAAAGCAACAAAAGCAAATTAAAGATTGGAATGGGAACATTAAATGTCACGTCCCTAGAGTTTTCTGCTGACTTAGCCTTTAGTGGATAGCTGATTTAGCCCCAGAAAAGCTCTAAATATCTTTCCTTCTCCATGAACACTATGTCAATTATTTTAAAAACTATTACAATGTCTTTTAGACATCTGCATTTTATTTATGCCTCAGTTTTTATAAATTTCAATCCAGTTAACATTTGGAATGGGTTTCTCTGCTTTGTTTTTCTTTAATTAAACTGTTGTGTCGATTTATTTTATAGCATTTTTATCACTGGTTCTAGTTCTTTGAGTCATAGACATGGGTATCCAGTACAAACCATAATGACAAAAAATGACAACATTTAGACACAACCACAGCCTTTCATACTTGCATCCTGATGGCTGATGCTAGTATGAAAGTCATAGGATTTGAACTGTGATATCAGGACATCCATTTTTGTCATCCCCTAAGGCCCTTATTCAGATGCTACATGAGAATAAAAGGATAGATAATAAGGGCAGTAGGTCTCTAGGCAATACATACATAGAAAGAGGAGACTCAAGGTGCTATTACTGATTTTAATATTTTGGATTAAGAGATGTTATATGTACGAAGTTCTCAAGAAGCCATAAAGTATAGTGGTACAAATGTAATAGGTCCATTGGGATTTGCCTGCCACAACTGAAACAAGCCTGACTTGTTGAATATCAAATTTATGACAAGAATGCCATGAGAAAATGACATTCAAGAGCACAGCATTAATGTAAGTAGGCAGCTTTTTAGTTCTTCTATGGTGTGCCCTTGTTTATAGTCTAATGAGTGATCAATTACACATGACACAGGAAGTCTGTGATTAGTTTTTTGTTTTTTTTACATTTCTTTGATAGACACCTGTTGTCCAGCACATTTGGAAGGAACCGGGCTCGGGAAGACAGAGCAGTAAAATTTAATGGCAACTGAGATTATGATTGACATTTGGCCTTCATAAACATACTGATTTTTTTCACTAGCAACTCAACTTTTCTTTCTTTCTTTCTTTCTTTCTTTTTCTTTCTTCTTTCTTTCTTTCTTCTCTCTCACTCTCTCACACACACACCTTCTGAAATTTGACATTAAAGCATAAATTAATATCAATACAAATGTTAATTTGCAATCAATCAAAAGCTGTCAAAAGAGACATGGGTATCTTTTTAAAAAATAGAATGCATCTCAGGCCTCGGGATTAAGCCTTTTCTATAGGCCATATGAACAGGCCGCTGACAGCCAGAGCATTTTAAGTAGGGCAGATTTTAACAGTCAGACAGATTTGTAATGGGAGCAGCAGTCTTGCAGATAGTCAGGTTCTGAGCTATTACATAGCTATGTAAGAAGATGGAATTGAAGAAAATGTAATGCATTTTAAAAGGTGGCTTGGAATAACTAAGTTTCTCAGAACTGTATTTGAGACTGGTCAGTTTTCTCACTATGACAATGTTAGTTTAGAATGTGCAGAATTTGTACCTAATGTAAGAGAGTTCTTATTCAATCGTTTATTTTGCAAACTTATACCTGATCACCCCTGAATATGTTAAAACTGCCCAATCAGTACTATAGAATATATTTGCAAAAGATTTTATCCAGTAGGTAGGAGGTTGAGGTGGATTAAAAAAGTCAAGATAGAAATTACAATAGTGCAACCAAACCTCACCCCTTTCTACTCACATGTGAAGTTGAAACACAAAATAGGTAGGACTCTATCTTGTAAGCATCATCTTAATCTAAAATGTACGTCCAAAAATTCAATTTCTAGAGGACTGAATGTTGAAATGGTCATGAATTTGTTCCCTGACTTCAGAGCTATGTTGACTTTTGTGAATAAACTTAATGGTGTGATTTATTAACCAGAGAAATTTTGGTCAAGGTTATTCTAATAATCTCTGCTAACTCAACCATGATAATGCATTAGTCATCTCAGATAAATTATTGGAAAACAATTAGGTGAGTAAAAGAGCAAAAGCTGGCAGAGGTGTAAATTGGTACTTCCTTAGATTTCACCCCAGGTAGTTCTTAAGAAGCAGATTGTTTGACAATTCAGTTAATGATAAACTAGCTTTGATGGTTAAAGTGAATCCCTGAAACAGAGGCTGATGAGGTTTTGATCTTGCCAGTGGCATGGGGGATTTGATCTGAGACCAATAGGCTTCATTTGTCAGTGACCTGAGAAATTAAAAAAAATGAAAGTTGGAAATTTTAGTGATGTTTCAAAATAGAATAATAAATACTCAGTATAATATAAGGCAATGCAGAATTATCCTAAAATCATGTGTTTTCATCATCCATTCTAAAATTGAGCAGTCTTATATATTTCTAAAATAAATAGGCACATGATCTTTTAAGGTTGACCTAGCATCAGTACAAAATGGAGCAAGAGGTCTGTTTTCAATGTGGTTTATTAAAATGCTAGATTAAAAATAAGCATCTTGATTTTCCAAAACACTATGGATATTATAAATGCATTATATTTATTTTCCTCCATGATTAGGCATTTCTGCCTCTTCTTGCACATAAAGCTCCGAAAGTGGCTTATAAAATAATATATTCACCATACATAAGCAGAAGACAGAATTAATCTTTATATATAAGCCTCTCCAAGGACCTTGGTTGATGTCATGTCAGTCTGGCACAAACTTAATGGGAGACTTTCAAGGAATAAGAGAGCAGAGGTTAGGGTAGGAAGAAAAGAAAGGGGGAGGGAGGGAGGGAGAGGGTAGTGTTAAAAATCATTCTGAATCTATTTATATTCCTTCCTTTCTCCATCCCTCCCTCCTTCCTTCCTTCCATCCATCCATCCATCCATCCATCCATCTATCCATACTTTGCAATGTCCTTAAGAGGAGGAGCATTGTTCAAAATGTCCTTTTGATTTCCTGAGTTTGCAATGGACATTCTCCTCTCCCTGTGGAATCAGATAATGTAGGAGGGATCACATTATTCAGGAAGACTGTGTTTCCTAGTATCTCAAGCAGGGGGCTGCAATGTTCAGGAAATGAGGTTTGCTCTCCTAGTTATTCTAAAATAGCCTTCCCTTGATGAAGGATTTATGTCGTCCTCCCCCACCCTGACTTCAAATAAAAAGTACAGAGGTACGGTATGCATTTCACTGCAGTTCTCACACCTCTTGGTCTGAAGCAAGGTCCATTTTTATAATAATTGTCATCGGTTGAGGTCATACAGAATCCATCTAAAAAGTAAGTAAGACATTTTTGATTGTCCTGTGATCACATATGGCATTAATATATGGCAACCAAAGGTAAGATGCTGCTGGCCACATTAGAATAAAATCATTGATTCAAATCTTCTAAATACATTTAAGAACATAAGGAAAAGCCAGGGGGAAATTCTCAGCTTAACACCATTCTGAAATACTTAACACTGTTGATGTAGAGGAGATATTTTAAGACTATGTCCTTTACCACATCCAATGGACAATATACCTCCAAATGCTTCTGGGTAATATAAATTGATCCACATTCTTAAGTGAAACACAATATTAACATACATGGAGTTTTTCCACTTTGTTTCTTAATACAGTTTATGATTTGGATATAGATGGGATCTTGAATCAAAGGTTTGTGAACATTTGAGATTATAATGTTTAATTGTAATTGTCTATCAACAAACCAGGTGACTTCAATCATACTTTCTTTAAACAAAGAATGAGCAGTGGTTTCTGTACAACATGTGTATTACTCATTCATTTGCAGTTGATGGTGTGATTAACCTGAAGGTTGGACATAGAAAATGGCCATAAACAGCTGTTTTGTTCATGCAAACCAATATTTTATGGCTTGTTACAGAGAAGCACCTATTGTGAATCTGAAATCACTCATTCTTTCAGGACATTGGTGTTATATATGAAGAAGATATAGATAGATGAATCAGACCAAAGTTTCATTAGAAATGCATTCATTAGAACTTTTATCTTAGGGGAAAAAACGAACTATGAAGCAACAATGAACTATTTTTTTTAAACTAGGATCAATTAGGCTTGCTCCCAAACAGATTGCAGATAACAAGTTTCTTAAATAATCCAGGCTTCTTGTGGTTAGTATTAACTTTTTTTTAATTGAAGTATGTGTTGTTATTGTAAGTCTTTCTTGTCTTGAAATCAGTAATAAAAGTCTTCTATATGAACAGACTTCTAGTTTTAAACTTTGTGAAAATATTGGCATGCCAAAATTGTTATTACAGCTAATTAATATTTCAAAGGTTCATGTGTTTCTGCAAATTGCTTGTATTAGTTTACAGCTAATTACTATTACTTATATTGCAGTTTATTGATCACACTCTAACTACACTGAGCACATGCATGTATTCTAATGCAGAATATCCTCACGATTTTGTGATGATTAATTTTTACATATATTATATCTTTAATTTAAATAAATATGCTACTAACATAGCTTAAACTGTTCAAAGTATAATATATGAAAGCATAAATAGAACAAAAATATATGGATCAATTTGGTATTTAAAAAATTAAAGGAAGCATATCTTTTAGCCTAATGTATCTGACAAATTTTTATAACATTTAAATGTGAGATGGGAAAGTTCTATACATAATCTTAAACTCACAGGGAAAAGAAGAAAGTAATTAGCAGCCACAAACATCTCAGCTAGAATATAAACGCATTTCTGATTTCCATATCCTCGCTAGAATAAGATTTTCTTTGAATTCCTAAAAAACAACATTTCACAGAGAATTGTAACCGAAACGACTTTACATAATTAATTAACACTTCTATTTCTCCATTGAAGTGCCTTCCATAATTGTGGAACTCAATTAAGAAAACCAACCACGTGTCAAATAAATGTCAGTTAATAACCAACCATCACAGTATGTATCTCACATTGATGTTGGAGGCAGAATAAGTTATCCTTATTAGTTGATTAATTAATCCATGGTTTTGAAATCTTATCTATCTAGACATTAAATGTAGAATGCTAGTAAAATCTAAATGTTTTAGAGACTTTTATATTGGAATTCTGTTTTTCTTCTTCAACTTTAGTGAAAGTCAAATGCTGCTAATAGATTTGTCCTTGAGCCTGCCATGCTTATTATATCTAAATACTTAAATACACACACAAATATACATCAGTCATGTCAATGCTTCTTATATTACTGGTAGTTCATGTTGATATTGGCTCAAAATGAGACACTGTTGTAGCACCACAGAGAATAGCTGTCACGCTTATTAAAAAGTTACAATGCCAATGGAATCATGAAGCTATACATAGGAAGATAAGGAAAGATTAGATTTAAGAATATATTTCATGAAAAGGACAGTACAAACTCTTTTCAAAGCGAATACATTTAAAGTGTTGATGAGCAAATAGTCCATATTGGAACAGATTGGAACAGAACCTTGATTTTGTAAATGGCCCAGTGCTTCATCTTGTCATTATAAAAATTGCTGCTCATCAATCAAATAGACAATGCCAATCTTGAGAATATGAAAAATGTGGAACCATTTTGAATTGGTGAAGGTGGATGATTTTTTTTCTAATGGTAAAAAGATTAGATTGGAGAAGAACAATAGTCAATGTAAGTATCTTCAGTAAAATTAATATGTAATCTAAAAAGCAGGAAGATCCATTACAGATTTGATGGAGGTGGTTTGAAAACATTCTCCCTTTCCTGCTTATGCAGAAAATCCAACTCCAGTGGGTATCTTTGGGATTGACCTAAAGAGTTTCCAAGTTTCTCTTTCTTTAGCCATTTGGCAAATGCCTTAAAGACATGAATAAACTTAGAGGAAACAGCAAGTTTAACAATGAAGATTATATTTGGTAAATAGATTCACCCATCCACTAAATTCTGATATGTTCTGTTTGGTTTGAAGTTAGGAAATTGGCAAATCCACTCATTGTGCTTTATAGAGAATATTTTAAAGTTTAGCATACAGTGTCAACCAGCCAATGGTTTTTTTTTCATTTCATTTATTTGACATTTATAGGCGCCCTTTTCCCCTGAGGGGACTCAGGGCGGCTTACAATTGTAGGAAGGGAGTGCAAGACAAAACACAAAAGAAAATGTGAAATATAATAAAATAAAACAATAAAACACAACATTCATTCAGCATTCGGGTGGGGCGAGATTAGGGTCTTATCCCAGGCCTGACGGGATAGCCAGATCTTAAGGGCTGTGGGAAGGTCTGGACGGTGGTGAGGGTACGAATCTCCATGGGGAGATTGTTCCAAAGCGTCGGAGCTGCTACTAAGAAGGCTCTCCTCCGCGTAGTCGCCAGTTGGCACTGACTGGCGGATGGAATTCGAAGGAGGCCTACTCTATGCGATCCGATGGGACGGAGGGAGGTAATCGGCAGAAGGTGGTCTCTCAAATAGTCAGATCCACTACCATGGAGGGCTTTATGAATGGTAAGTAGCACCTTGAAGCGCACCCGGAGATCAACAGGTAGCCAGCGCAGCTCACGGAGGATCGGTGTTATGTGGGCGAACCGTGGTTCAGAATAGACCGATCATCCCAATTGTAATAGCACATAGTGTTTGCTTATTGATTGTCTCAGTTAGTGACCATTGAAATTACAATAATGTAAAAAAAGCAATTTTGCAACCAATCCTTACATTACTGTCACTGTGTCCTACAGTCAGTTAATTGCCCTCTGTGTACCAACCAACTTGTGACAAAGAGTTAATGGAGAATGTACTGTAGAAGTAAATCACAAGTTGTAGTCATTTGCTGTTCACTAAAAACTATGGTGATTTGCTTAACGACCAAATGGGAATGGAGATGATAAACTTGTCACAGTCACATAATTTTCCTCTTAGCAACTACGGTTGCTAAGCGTGCTTAGCATGGAGTTGTCAGCCCCAAATGTGATCACTAAGGAAGGATTGTCTGTATTGGGATGCAGGAATTAATGCAAACCATATTTGGAGGATAAAGCTGAATGTGCCCGCACAAGCTTCACATACCAATCTCTTGCCTTTACATATATAGCATGGCATGGTCCATTACTAATAAAGCCTTCCGGGAATAGGGCGGCATATAAGCAAAATAAATCAATCAAATCAAATAAGGTCTAAGATGGTTGTGTCCAATCTTGGCAACTTCAACTCCCCATGGCTGGCTGGGGAATTCTGGGAGGTTGAGGTCCACGGATCTTAAAATTGCCAAGGTTGGACATCCTAGTTTAAATTTCCCATTTGGTCAGAGAACTGGGAGGAAAGGAGAGACATATTTCCTTGTTGCAGTCTTGGATTGTCTTTACAGCACAGGCAAAATTTAAACCAAGGCTCCTTGTGTCTTAATTCAGCTTTTGCCAACAGCATTCCATGACAGTTTTGATGGATAAACAGATTATCCATTTGCCATTGAAAAAGAAAAAAAAAACCAGAAAATGAGTGCCTAACCAAAGTATAAGGGAGAAGTAAAAAAATTTAAAACCTAATTCATCTTTTAACTTCCACATAAACATGTCTAAGAAAAGATGGGGAAAGTTGCATTAATACTGTGAATCTCCCATGGAATATTTCAATTAGCATTAAACATATAACATGTTTGCAGAATCATGCAACAATTGCTTGCTCTTATCTGTTTGAAAGACAGAATGGAAAAAAGCTGAATTGTCAGTTCTTCTTGAAAAATACAAGGGGTAAAAGACACTGGAGAGAAAACCTTCCAAAAGTTCCTATCCTGCCGAGTTGAATCTCAGGATTAACCAAAACAGTATTGCTGAACTTCTTTGAACACAATGCAGCTGTCAGAAGCACTTTCCCCTTTCTTGTGTAAGCCTTCTGTTATGTCATGGAGGGGCCCCTTCAACCACAGATGTCAAATCTTCACATGTTGGGGCTTGCAATGCTACATTATGTCTTTAGAGAGGCTTTGCATTCTGCTCTGATGCAACATAAATCATAATTATGCTCCCTATTGGAAAGCACAACAATGCAGTGCTAATAAATATCTTACTAAAAGCCCTTCAAAATCAAATTTTGGGATGCCTTTTTAAAGCACTAGAATCTGTAGTCTCCTGATTCTGCATCCCAGCCCAATTATGAGACACTTCATGGTAATAATTAAAGTAATAAAATCATCCATCTACCAGATTAATATGCACTGATACATTTTGTTATTGGTTTTCCTAATATATCTCCTCATTTGCTCTTCATCATAGATTCTTCTTCCTTACACTCTGGGTTGGAGACATCTTCAGGAATCTTGTACATTGGCCTTTTGATCCAACTTCCCCTGTACTAGATTCTGAAGTTTTCTTGGCACATTTTTTCAAAATGGTTTGCCCCTAGAGTGGAACTAAATTTTACAACTTCCCAGTTCTATCTTATGTGTGTTTAAACACTGCACCTGTCATGACACAACAATGTTCCCCTAAAGCCTTGTTTTTTAATGGATAGAAACTAGTACTACATGTATTGTTCAACCAAAGTTTATTAAGAAAGTAGATTGGCCAGTGGATAAATTTGCTGGCTAGACCTTTGTTATCAGGAAAGAATATTTTTTTCTTGACTAGCAAACAACAGTCAATCTTCCTAAAAAGTCTAGTTTTTAACCATTGTCTCTATACTAACTCAATATTATGCTTAAGAGAATCCATATTCAGGGAACAGAGATGCTTCTCCCACATAGTTCATAACACCCCACTTCCAAGGTTTTATAATCAATCTCCTTATCATCATCCCATAAGTGTTCAGCATTCTAGAGTTCCGGAAAACTTGTTGGTTGGTACTTAGAACTTCTCACAAACACTCTTACATTTCCCACTGGCTACAATAGCAACATCTTATCATGTTTACAGCTTATTAAGTGGGGGGAAGTCTGTTATAAAATTGCTGACAATTTCCCCTTTGTACCTCACAGGAACTTTTAAGTACAACAGAGAAATGTCAGCTGGTAAACTTCATCTCATAGTAGCTGGATGAATGGAGAGAGACAGAGGCAAAACACACACACACACACACATACACACAACACACACAATGTTCCAAGAAAACATAGCTGGATGTATTAGCACTTTATGTTATTACGCTATTGTCTGGAATGGAATTGGGCAGATTTTAGCATGGCAAATTCAGTGCAGGGGACATTTGATTGGGTAACTTCTTTTTTAATTCTCCTGTTGGTCTGCTGGTAGGTGGCTTATGGCACTTCCAAAAAGTTATTTGTGTTGCAAGGTCAACAAAAGTGAAGATGATTAGTGGTTGGCTTCAGTGGAATGGAAATGATAGGAGTGGCCTGGCATTTGCCATTGTCTCCATCTGAAAACCCCAAGGTTCTTTTGGCTTTATAGCACAAAAAATGAAACATGAACCTGAAGCTAGAAAGAAGCTCATATGTTCTAAAAAATTTCTATTTCAGGGATGACTTCCAAAATTGGATAGTTTTTTCCTACTTTCTCTAGACTTTAATAGGCTGGAACACACAATTATCCTGATTTTAAAAAAATTACTTGCAACCATAGGTTTTAGCAAGATTGCAACTCAATTATAAACTCTGGATTGACTTATATAAAGGTATGTTCCAGGGGTGGGTTCTGGTAGGCACTACTGCCACTTTGCTCATGTGCACACTTCAGGCATGCAGATTTAATGTCCGCTGGGGGCACATGAGCAGTGCAATTAAAATTGTTCTGCACATGCACAGAACTGAAAAACAAGATGGAGGCACTAATGGCACCGCCCAGAGAACCAGTTTGGGGTGTGGCAGGCCTGGGTTGCTGCCGGTTCCAGCGACCCAGGCCGCCAAACCAGTACTGATTTTGTCAAACTGGTCTGAACCAGTAGGAACTCACCACTGGTATGTTCTGTCTGTTCTTTTCTTCTCTGACTATTGATCTCTAAAGGTGCTGAACTTCAGTCCCCATAATTCCATTGTGGCACATTCTTTTACTATAGTAATAATCAACAGTGGAAGCTGAACTTCTAGAAAGAACAACGCTGAGGAAGATTCACACATTGTGCCAAATCAGACTGTGCCATGTTTGGTTTGGTTTAGCGTTTTGGGAACCCAGCCAATTCTCATTGGATCAATAATGATAGTTAAGCAAGCATAAGCAGGCATGCTAAGCCCAGCATGTGAACCCAGTTAGAAAGCCAGTTGCCTTTCCCAGTTAACCATTTGGGCTTGAGGAAGATTAGTACCAAATGAGGTATTTTATGCATGAGTTATGAGGATTAGAAATATTCATCCCGCACACTCCATCAGTCATAAGTTTCATATTAATATTTTCGGGGTGACTCTAAAGATGCTATAAGTGATTACTGGGGAAATTACCTATAGTAAATCAACTGCTTCTGGGAAATTGAAAACTATCCTGCCATAATCCTTATATACTGGACATGGCTGTAAATGCTCCTATATTTTTCAACTTTTCCTCTATCTTGTAGATACTGAAACATATTTGATCTATCTTGCTTTCCAGATAACAACATTAGTACTATTTCCGCAATTTCATTTACCTCTTTGGTAACACAATTGTCCAATCCCTGTGAGCTCTACCTTTGCAAATTCAATCTAAAAATAATCAGTGCAATCTAATATAATTAATCTAAAAATAAGCTTTCCTATAGTATCTCGTATAGCAAAATAGTTTCTGAACTCTGCCCGATTGTTTCTTTCATCTGGCAGCCGATGCATCTGCTCAGCCTGTTTACAACTAGTCCGATGTCAGAAATGATTGCCCAGGAGCAGGTTTCTCATTGTTGTCTTTTGGCAAGCTTGTCACCACAGGCTTAAATTAAATCTCATTCAGTCAGAACTTCTGCAGCAGTAACAGACTAGCTTGGGTCAGGAGTAACCCCAGAGATTTACAGAAAGAGTACCTGAAACAGTTTGCATAGTTTTCAGAACATTACTATTTGCTCATCTTCAAAGATTTAAAATCTGGCATTTAAGTAGGCAAGGTGTAGTTCCTACTTAAAGCTACATTCTCTGTTTTTGAACTTGTTCCCCTCGTTACCCTTGTTGTGTAAAGAAGCAGTTCCCAATCCTTTTCTCTGTGTAAATCCATCTATGGTCAGTAAAGGTCTTTGAGGAACATCACCCAAGCAAGGGCTGCTAATACTACATGCCTGTAGGCAGCACACTATACAAGAGAATCCTGTTCTCCCCACAATATCTCAAAATTCGTTTTTTAAAAAAAGTGAATTATTTTGAAATCGTCAAACCTCACTGTTGAGTCCTGAGTAAGTCCTCGGACTTACGAATGACAGCTAAGCAACAGCCAGGCGCGCCTTAGCCAATCAGGCGCGACCTGCAAGTTGCCAGGCTGTCATACGCGCGGCTGTTGGTTCCCCTGTCTGACAGCTCTATATAAATAGCTGTCAGACAGGGAGAGGACGTGGTCTACTTCTGTTGTATTGCATTGCCTGTAATAAACGTGTTTTGACTTACGGTTTCCTCAGACGCCCTCCCGCCTGATTCTTTCCGAGAATCTAACACTCACAAGAGGTTAGAGCAGAGCTGTTAAACTGGTGGCTAGATACATCATGTACAAGCCACACCCACTGCAGTTCCGCAAGTGGGGGAAAACATCGCAAAATGTCACATGACGGCAACGTGATGTGGTGAGTTTGACACCCATGGTTTAGAGTCTTATTCTGAAGTCTCATGAGATATTGAATGAGAAATCAGTATTTTGCAAGAATTAACAATCTCACAAGATTTGGATCATTTACTTACTTATTTGTTTGTTTTAGTATACCAAGAAAAATTGGTAGTATGCTGATAGTGAGATTAAACATTTTATTATGGTCTCCAAGTACAAATTGGGAACAATTGAGGTAGGGCAGTTATATAGAAGTACAGGATTGCATTACAAAAATAGGCAGGGCCATAATCTGTTTATGGGGTTGAAATTGGTACATTAATTAAGGAGGGGGGCATTTTTCCAGTCCCCAATCCAAAAACAATAGCAACTTTTTGGATCCATCCATGCTTTTGGTGACCCAAAAATTGTTGATGGGTTATGTGGAGATAGTAGGCTATTCGTAGTTTCCAAACTATTGGGTTTTTTTTTTTACTTCGTAAGGTGGAAACATATACAGGTAGTCCTCAACTTACAGCAGTTCATTTAGTGACCATTCAAAGTTACAAACACAGTGAAAAAGTGACTATGGCTGATTTTCATACTTACAACCATTGCAGCAAACCCCATGGTCAGGTGATCAAAATTTGGACACTTGGCAACTGATTCAATTTTATGACAGTTGCAAGTGTCCTGGGATCATGAGATCCCCTTGTGTGATCTTACAAGCAAAGTCAATGGGGAAGCCAGATTCACTTAACAATCATGTTACTAAACAACTGCATTTAACAACTCTCACAAGTGATAGTGGCAAAGCGACTGTTGCAAGAAAACGACAGCGGCAAAGTTTGTATAACTCTAATGTACAATTGCAAAATTAACAAATGACAAACCTGTTATGGCTTCAGTTGCAAGAAAAAGTATGTGAACCCCTTGGAATTACATGGAGTTTTGCATGAATTGGTCATAAAATGTGCTCTGAACTTCATCTAAGTCACAACAATAGACAAACACAGTCTGCTGAAAATAATACTACACAAACATTAGATGTTGCCATGGTTTAATTGCACATAACATGTAAACATTCACAATGCAGGGAGGAAAATGTATGTGAGCCCCCAGCCTAATGATGTCTCCAAGAGCTAATTGGAGCCAGGAGTGAGCCAACCTTGACTCCAATCAGTGTGATGATATTGGATGTGTTGCTGACAGCTGTTCTGCCCTTTAAAAATACACACCTGTTGTGGGTTTACTGGTTTCAAGAAGCACTGTCTGATGTGAACCATGCCTCATAGAAAAGAGCTCTCAGAAGACCTACGATCAAGAATTGTTGACTTGCATGAAGCTGGAAAGGGTTACAAAAGTATCTCCAAAAGCCTTGATGTTCATGTGTCCACGGTAAGACAGACTGTCTACAAATGGAGAAAGTTTAGCACTCTTGCTACTCTCCCTAGGTGTGGTCATCCTGTAAAAATGACTGCAAGAGCACAGTGCAGAATGCTTCATGAGGTAAAGAAGAATCCTAGAGTGTCAGCTAAAGACATATAGAAATCTCTGGCACATGCTAACATTTTTGTTGACACATCTACAATAAGGAAAACATTAAACAAGAATGGAGTGCATGGGAGGACACACGGAGGAAGCCATTGCTGTCCAAAAAAAAATATTGCAGCATGTTTGAAGTTTGCAAAAGAGCACCTGGAGTTTCACAGCACTAC
This sequence comes from Thamnophis elegans, assembly GCF_009769535.1. NCBI lineage: Eukaryota > Metazoa > Chordata > Lepidosauria > Squamata > Natricidae > Thamnophis > Thamnophis elegans. Next base: position 85,630,214 of record NC_045543.1, on the reverse strand, counting down.
TGGCAAAATATACTGTGGACAGATGAAACCAAATTGAGTTGTTTGGAAAAAACACACAATACTATGTGTGGAGAAAAAAAGGCACAGCACACCAACATCAAAACCTCATCCCCACTGTAAAACATGGCGGAGGGAGCATCATGGTTTGGGGCTGCTTGCTGCCTCAGGGCCTGGACGGATTGTTGTCACTGATGGGAAATGAATTCCAGAGTTTATCAAGACATTTTGCAGGAAAACGTACGACCATCTGTCTGCCAACTGAAGCTCTGCAGGGGATGGGTGATGCAACAGGACAATGACCCAAAGCATACAAGTAAGTCAACACAAAAATGGCTTCAACAGCACAGAATACGCCCTCTGCAGTGGCCCAGTCAGAGTCCTGACCTCAATCCAATTGAAATGCTGTGACATGACCTTAAGAGAGTGATTCAAACCAGACATCCCAAGAATATTGCTATACTGAAGCAGTTTTGTGAAGAGGAGTGGTCCACAATTACTCCAGATCATTGTGCAGGTCTGATCTGCAACTACAAGAAATGTTTGGTTGAGGTTATTGGTGCCAAAGGAGGGTCAACCTGTTATTAAGTCCAAGGGTTCACATACTTTTTCCTCCCTGCACTGTGAATGTTTACATGTTATGTGCAATTAAACCATGGCAACATCTAATGTTTGTGTAGTATTATTTTCAGCAGACTGTGTTTTTCTATTGTTGTGACTTAGATGAAGTTCAGAGCACATTTTATGACCAATTCATGCAAAACTCCACATAATCCCAAGGGGTTCACATACTTTTTCTTGCCACTGTATATGTATGACTATAGTCATTTGCATACTGCACTAAAAGTTAAATTATGCTCTGTTACATTTAAGTTATAGCAACCTAAAGTTATTTGTTAAATTTCTGTGCTATCCTTAAGAAACAGGTCCCAACATGTTTAGCTTCTGATAGACCCAGTTTATTTAATGTTGTGAAAGAGGGACTACTGAACAAGACTGAAACTGATTTGAACATGCATTTAAAAATGATAGATGTCTTGTCATAAAAATGACAAGAACAATGTGGAAAAAATGACATAGTGAATATACAAATGAAACCAGCTGGTGTCTTGATGACTAAAAGAAACATACAAATAAAAAAACAAGAAGGGTGACTTGGACAACTTTGCTATGTTGGATTTACAAAAGAGACTTGTTAAGGTTCTGCAGGATTTCCAGAGCCACCTTTTAATGAGATGGACAGTACACAAACCAAATAAATAAATAAATAAATAAATAAATAAATAAATAAATAAATAAATAAATAAATAAATAAATAAATAATAAATAAATAAATATTTGTGGAAAAGGGCAAACAAAAAATTGAAAATAAATCAAGCTTGAAGTGATTCAAGACCAAGATTGTCAAAAGTTGGTTTACTTGATTTAGGGTTACAATAAACTTGTTGCTATCTCTGGTAATTCTGTATGGACTTTTGCTGACATCAGGATTGCAATGACAATGCTTTACAGATTTGTCCATTGATAAAAGATAGAATATGAGATGACATCATTTTTTGTATATTAAGATAGTGTGATATGGAAACAGATCACGCTCATTGCGATGGAAGGGGAAGTTATTTGCTTATATAGTTCTTTTTTTCCCTTTACTATATTTTCTATTTTTCTTTCTTTTTTCCCTTTTTTTCTTTTTTTGTATTTACTCTCTTTTAAGTTTGTATTAGTTTTTTTTCTTTTTAATTGTAACCATTAATAAAATTATTATTAAAAATAAGTCTACTAGTGGCAATTTTTTTGCGGGAGTATTTTGGTTCTTCATTTTTTCCTGCAAAACCTGCAGTAGCTGAGAGGAGGACATTTTCTATCCTCAGCTGTTCCAGACAGTAGAAGAAAATCACAGATTGTCCTCACATTGCTTTTGAGAGTTTGGGAACCAAGAACTGTGCAGGTGTTGAAGGGCCCTTAGGCTCCATCATGCTTACCACTGAGAAATCCAATAATAGCGCTTCAGAGTTTTGCAGCAACCCCAGGAAGCAAGTCACTAATACAAAAACAAATCTTCCTCAGACTTCAAGGATTAGCAGCTAATACATAAGCAGTCATATAGAAATGCGCAAGAGAAAGCCACAATATAAGACCCAATGCCCACAACCACAGAGGAGCTGAGGGATTTGGGCTACAGTGTTTCATCTTATTCTTGCCAAGTTGTAATCCATTTTATTTTTCAGAAACAAGCAAAGCACGAAAGGCAACCTACATCATGGCACAAGGCTGGTTTTTCAAAGAGAAAAAGCCAAAACACTGCAGGGCACACATTCAAGCAATTGCTTTGAAAACAACTGCCGCTTCAAAGGGTTTATTTCTGCGCTTGACATACAAGATCTTTGAATTTCCAACCCAGTGATTTAATTTTATATGAAGATTAGTGGTTCTCAGCTTTGTGTTTCTTACCCTGACTGAGAGGGACAGTAAGTCTTTGGGTGAATGCAGAGACTATGGGTGGTTGAACTATAAAAGTTAGTCTTCATATTTGCTCTAGGAAAAGAAATTCAGAAGACAGTAAGGTGAAAGGAAGCAAGCAGTGCCTAATTCATGGCACAATCTGGGAGGCAACTAGAAATTGAAAAGGTGATCCATTTTATTTTCCCTGCAAGGTTGTTAGGTCACCTGCTATAGATAGAATAGGAAATACCATTTCACCTCTATATTTCTTAGGAAATAACATCATTATACTCTATATAACATAGCATTCTTAAATAACAGAAATCATACTGATTGCCAAGTGGGATTGTAAATCCCCCCCCTTTGGGGGAGTGTGCATTGTAACTGAGACTGGAGAGCTCTCTATTGGAGGTGCTTTTAATGGATTCCTGATCAACGCAGGGTTTTGAAGTAAAAATCATTCTGGTTTTATCATTCAGTTCTTTGAATTTAATCCCAAGTGCTGAACAGGAAGATAGCATTCCGACCTTGGCAAATTTAAGACCTGTGGACTTCTACTTTCAGAATTCTCCAGCCAGCCATAGGGAAGCCATGGCCAAGCTTGGAGACCCCTGATCTGAGGCATTGACCTCCTGCTCACTACAGAAATCCAAATTAAAAAACCAGACCAAAAGTGTGTTCAATTCACCTATCTTAAACATAACCACAGAAAGCAAGACCATCATATCTAGCTGAGTGGTTCCTCAGTTGAATTGCTTTTATAGGTGGGCAATTTTTGTCTAACATGGAATCAAAATCCACCTTTGTCCAATTTAAATCCACTCTTGTCTATCCGGAGTTATGCTATAAGTTAGAACAATTCCTAATATTTCTTTTCCTTTATATCCTTTGATTACTAGAGGTGTTCCTTCTTTCTAGCTGCCTTTTCTCAAGCATTGCAGGCTCTGTGAATCACTCTTTCGTGGGCTTAATTTCTAGTTCCCTGATCATGCCACCCCTGCTGTCTCTGTCAACCTGGCCTCAGAGGGTACGCAGAAGATCACAATAACAGTCACCATTGAGGGCTCTCCCTGTTTGATGGAGGTCGATTCTGGCTCCTCCCGCTCCCTCCTTTCATGGGCCACCTTCACAAAACTCTGCCCCCTTGTGACCAAGTCCCAGCTTTCTCCACCGGATGCTATCTTAAGGGACTATCAGGGGTCAAATATTACCACCCTGGGGTGCTATGGGGTGCGGGTTGCCTATGGGAGTCAGTGTGCAGTTCTCCCAGCCCTCATTGTTTTAAAACCGCTTCCCTCAATCCTGGGTCTTGATTGGTTCTCTCCTTTAGGGTTATCCCTAACAGGAGTGCACAGTGTGGTGGACACGCCCCCTGATGTAGCAGCAGTCCTTAAGGACTATGCTGACATCTTCAATGGGCAGCTTGGCCAATACAAGGGCACCCCATCTCCCTTAACTTGGACCCCAGGTTGCTCCTATCAGGCTGAAGGCCTGCAGGGTGCCTTTTGCCTTGAGGCCAAAGGTTGACGCCGAGCTTGATAAGCTCTTGGCGCAGGGAGTGCTGGAGCCCGTTGACCATTCGCGCTGGGAGACTCCCATAGTTATCCCAGTGAAGGCCGACAGGTCCATCAGGATCTGCGCCGACTACAAGTCGACAATCAACCTTGGTCTCCAGGCAAACCCCTATCCAGTTCCTGTCGTGCAGCATCTGCTCCATTCATTGGGGCAGGGCTGCATTTTCTCCAAACTGGATATGGCGCAGGCCTACCAGCAGCTCCCTGTGGATGACGATGCGGCGGCTGCCCAGACCATCGTCACCCACCAGGGGGGGCTTTCCGCTGTCGACACCTCCAATTCGGCATATCCATTGCCCCGGGGATCTTCCAGAGCCTCATGGAGCGGTTGCTCCATGGGCTCCCCGGCGTTGTTCCCTACTTTGATGATGTCCTGATCGCTGCAAGCAGCCACTCAGACCTCATCAAAGTCTTAAGGAAGGTCCTCGACCGTTTTAGGGGCACGGGATTGAAATTGAAGCGCAGCAAATGTTCCTTTGCTGTGCCCCAAGTGGAATTCCTGGGCTTCTTGATTGACGCCCAGGGAATCCACCCCACCCCTTCTAAGATTGCCGCCATAAGGAACGCCCCCACCCCAACCTCAAAGGCGCAGCTGCAAGCGTTCCTCGGCCTTTTAAATTTTTACGCGCCATTCATTCCTCACAAGGCGTCACTAGATGAGCCGCTGCATCAGTTGCTCGACCGATCCGCGGCCTGGTGCTGGGGCAGCCGCGAGGCGCATGCGTTCGCAGCTGTCAAATCCCTGCTGACGTCAGAGGCAGTCTTAGTACAATACAGTGACAAGCTGCCCCTGACTTTGGCCTGTGACGCTTCCCCCGTGGGTTTGGGGGCGGTTCTGAGCCACGTCCTTCCCAATGGCTCAGAAGCCCCCATAGCTTTTTACTCCTGGACATTTTCCTCCGCCGAGAGGAACTACAGCCAGATTGACAAGGAGGCTCTGGCTGCGGTGTCCGGGGTTAAAAAGTTCCACGACTATCTCTATGGTCGGCACTTTACGCTCTACACCAACCACAAGCCTCTCCTTGGGCTTCTGGCTGGTGATAGGCTGACCCCCCCCCCATCCTATCCCCTAGGATGACCCGCTGGACGGAGTTCCTGGCTGCGTACTCCTACGCCCTATGCTACCGTCCGGGCAAGCACTTAGGGCATGCAGATGCCCTTAGTCGCTGCCCCCTCCCTTGCGAGGACCCCCAGTCGGTCCCATGCCTATCAGTCCTCTCCATTGCCGAGCTGGACTTGCCCCTAACCTCCACTGATGTGGCCTCCCACTCTCGAGCTGACCCTGTCTTGTCTCAAGTCATGGCATGGGTCCTGAGAGGGTGGCCTACAGATGCTATACACCCAGAATGCCGAGCCTTCAAGTCCTGCCAGCTGGAACCCTCCCTCCACTCAGGCTGCCTCCTCTGGGGTGACCGCGTGGTCATCCCATCGGTCCTACGCAGCCAAGTCCTACAGCGGCTCCATGCCGATCAACCCGGGGTCGCGCGCATGAAGGCGCTGGCCCGCAGTTACGTCTGGTGGCCCGGCTTAGACTCCGAGATTGAGGCCTGGGTCGCCCGCTGCATTACCTGCCAGGAATCCCGCCCATCTCCCCCTCCCGGGAGTGGGAGATGCCATGCAGGCCCTGGTCCCGCATACACATAGACTTTGCGGGCCCCTTCCACGGCCAGGTATTCTTGGTGGCAGTAGATGCATACTCTTGCTGGGTGGAGCTGATTTTAATGCACTCCACCACAGCCGAGAGTACAGTGCGGGCCCTGCGACGGTTGTTTGCTACCTATGGGTTGCCGGACACAGTTGTGTCCGACAACGGCCCACAATTCACATCTACTGCCTTCCAAACATTCCTGGCCGCCCAAGGGATCCGCCACGCGCCAGTCGCCCCTTACCATCTGGCCAGCAATGGCCGGGCGGAAAGGGCGGTCCGATCGGCCAAGGAGGCTTTGGGCCGCATGAACCAAAGCGACTGGCAGGCAAGGGTGGATGCGTACTTAATGGCACAGCACTCCACACCTTGCCCCCTAACTCGGCAAAGCCCCGCGGAGCTGCTGATGGGTCGGCGCCTGCGGACCACCCTGGATAGACTACATCCCCTCTATTCAGGAATTCAGCCTGGCAACCTGGGGTCTCCCTCCCGTTCCTTCCTTCCTGGGGACAATGTTTGGGCTCGCAATTATTCTGGGGATCCTCAATGGGTGCCTGCCACCATCATCGAAGTAACAGGACCCGTCTCCTACAGGGCCAGAATATCCGATGGCACCGTATGGCGGCGGCACCTGGATCAATTGAGGAGCCGCCACAACAATGAAGATCCAGCTCAAACCGTCCCGCAGAGGCCGGCCACCGACGACTCGCAACCGGCCCCAGTCCCGCAACAAGGAATGCAAATAGACAATCCTACGGCCTTCACATATTCAGGCCAGCCTGCCACGGCCTCCGGGTCGCATCTACCCTTCGTTGGCCTTTCCTTCCCCTCTCCATCCGAGCCCGCAATCCACAATCCCAATTTGTTAGGCCTCCTTAGGCCCAGTCCTCCCCAGCCCCAGGCCGCATACCGGCCCATTCAAAATCTGCCGCCATTCTCGGCCGCGCCCCCTTCGCCCAGCCTACCTCCCTCTTGGATTCCTCCTTCACACTCGGGATGCTCTTCTGACGTCACCTGGAGCTCCACTTCCCCAAAGGGAGGAGCTCTTACAGGGACATCCTCTCCAGTCGACGCCTGCAGTCCAACTGAGGCGTTCAGGGCGTGTCCGCCGTCCCCCTGTATACTTACGCGATTACGCCTGCGCCATTTCTGATGCATGCGCATCGCTGGGGGGGAAGGAGTGTTGTAGCCTAGTAAGTCCTCGGACTTACAAATGACAGCTCGGCAGCAGCCAGGCGCGTCTTAGCCAATCAGACGCGCCTGCCGGTTGCCAGGCTGTCATACGCAAGGCTATTGGCTGGTCCGTCTCACAGCTCAGTATAAAAGGCTGTCAGACGGAGGAGAGGTGCTGGTCTACTCACAGTTTCTGTTCTCTCTGTTCTTGCCTGTAATAAACTGTTGAAGGTTACCTCAGACGCCTCTTCGTCTTTCCTGACGCCGATCTAACAATGCCCACTGCCCTTCTCGGAACAGGTTCCCATTTCTCTGGATCCCCTCTAAAGTGCCTTTTGGATTTTGTTTAGCAAACTAAGTTTGAATTTCAATCCTAACTTTGAAAGCATTAACTACTTTATTCAATAGTGTCATGTGTCAACTGCATGCTTACTGTAAAATATGAGAGATGCAATCCAATTCATCTTGGGGAAAAGCTGTTCTATATATACACAAATAAGCTGAGAACCAAACAAGCTTTGTTATAACAAACTTCAGGATAATTTCTCAATTTTATTAATGGTTTGATTGCAGTGCCATTAAGCAATGTGGAGCAGGGGGCGGGGGAGAAGAGATTGTGCTGATATGCACTTCTATGCCTTTTTTTTCTCCTGATATAAAACAATATTTGCCTAGAAGTGATTGCCAAAGAAATAACATTAAAAAGTAGGCAAATATTGCATTATCGTTTCCAAGGAAATTATACTTTTTAAGGGAACACAATTTTGCACCCATGAGCAAATGCTAACCTCCTTCACTTTAATTTGAAACTAATCTATATACTGCAAATATTAACTGAAAAATCAATACATTTTGTCATTCAGAACAAACCCTAATGAGCATTCAATAAGAATTATCTCCTAATAAAACAACCCACCTCCTAAGATCTCACTTTCATGACCTGTGGTCCCCAAGTGGCCTCTTTATTTCCTTCAAACTACAGTGTAATCAAATTAGCTCTCATGCTTTTATTATTCTAGCAATATTTCTTCATAAAAATAGTTATGCTAGATCATATATATAAAGAGGCAAGAAAATTATACTGCCGATTTTTAAAAGAACTAATCATCCAAAAATATTTGTGACAACTATAACACAATAGTACTTTGTTACATAGGTTTTATTTTCTCAAGGACACCGTCTGTAGTTTTCAACCTTTCTATTTATTAAGAAATAGCAGACTCCTAATTAGGATTAGAAGCAGGTGCTGTTTCCTTTCTGACCTTGACCATTACAGACATTCAAGCAGGCATCTATATGCAGATATTTTAAAACTTCCAATTGGCAATCATTTTTTCTTCTTTTTATACATTTTTACACATCGGAGATTTTAATTTTCCTTTGTCACATGCCAGGAACCTAACTCAGACCCTAAGTTATCAATAATTGCAAGGTAGAGAGATATGCCACTTTCATGTTATACATGTAGTGTGTCCTTAAGACCTAAAACATTACAGAAGAATAGTCTGGAGAAAGCAGAAAGTCATTAAATATAAGGCCAATTTCCAAGCTGCCATCTCTACTAGTAGATTACCGATGTCCTACCATAGGTTGAAGACATCCTTTATCAATGAAGTTGGCATTCAACCATCCCCTGATTCAGCAAAACCATTTCAGTTCATTGACTGGAGTCACATATCACAGTAATATCCCTGCCATGCAAGAGTGATGACAAAATAATCAGTACAATGCAATACACTTAACAAAGAATCCTCTGTTTTTGATGAAATGCATTTTATGATCAAAAGACATGTATTTAGCATTATTTGACATGCTATCCCCATTGACTTGTAAAACAGATTGTTTGAACATTTTAGTTATTTTTTAAATTGCCATGTCTACCATCGTTAAGTTATCATGTGTACCATTACAAAATTCTGAAGATTTAAAATCATTACAAGTTTTTTCCCCAATTAAAATAACAACTTAGGAGTTCCAGATACTGCTAATGCATCTGGCCCAAATTCTGTAATCAATTTAGCTGAATATACTGCCCTTCAGTAATTTCAGGAGTGAAAATGTTTTAGAAGGCTGGTTAAAAATAAGATGACCTAAAGTTCTAGCAGTGGTGGGATTCAACTGGTTCGGACCGGTCAGGGTGAACTGGTAGCTCTGACGATCATCTGGGAGCAAACCGGTTCGCTCTGACGATCAGCTGGGCCTACCCACTTGCCCCTGCTCTATCCTGCCCTTTATTTCCTGCTTTCTAGCTCATCTAAATCACGTGGCATAGCTGATTCCCCCCCCACACACAGCTGTTTTACTTATCGTTGCTGACTTGGAAGGTAAGCAGCTGAGCTTCTAAAGCACTCATGCATGCAAAGCGTGCACTTACTAAACCGGTTGTTAAACTGGCAGCATCCCACCACTGAGTACTAGCATCATTTTTTGGTCCATTAATTTGACCAGAAAGGATTTACTTGTGATTCTCAGTTTCTCTGTGGTTGTTCTGGAGTATCAATTTCCCATGAGAATTTTTGTTCATTTAAAAATGAACAAAATGAGGATGAGAATGAGGATAATAAGTGAAACGTCCTCAAAGAAAAACAAAAAATCCAACTTTAAACCAGAAAGTCCAACTTTAAACCAGAAAGTCCAACATGGTTGTCCCAAAAGTGCTTTAAAGACAACCATGACCTGGATGACTGAAAATCTCCATAGATATTTAAAAGCAAGAAAGAAAGCTTCTAACTTGCTTTTTCTTCCTTTCCTCTCTTATCTGGCCATTTTGGGGTACAAAAATGGGAGAATATTCTCCAGAATCATAGGCTTTGAGCATTTAAATCTATGCTATGAACTTATAATCTAGTTATAATAGGGCCAAATCACATGAAATCCTAATTATGTAATCTAGTTTCTTTTCAGAATGTATTAAAATGTAATTGGATGATGGCAGAACGTGATGGCAAATATTTCTTATGCTTACAGTTATATGGAAGCAAAAGATGGAGGGTTTTGTTTTGCTTTGCTTTTTTAATCACATTCTCTATTAAATGAACAATTATAGATCACAATTCTTAGGAGCTTTAGAAATGAAAAACAACCTAATATGTTTCTGTGAAATTATGAGTTCCTCGCACAATAGGCCATAACAGAGACATTATGGAAGAATGAAGCAGTTTTTTAAATTTCTAATTTGGGGTGGGGGATTTTTTTCTTCTTTCTCCTTTACAGAAAATGAACAATCAATATTTTCGCTATGAAGTCCTTGCCTGTGAGACGGGTGAGCTGAAAATCTTCTGGGAAAAGACCATTGAGAAGCAAACTCAACATTCAAAAGCTGAGAAAGACCGTTTACAGAGAAGTGCATTGACCAAGTGAGTGAGCACTTGGTTGACCTTTTGTGATTGATTTTGTTTGTTTGTAAATCTCATAAACATTATATGCAGTAGATGTGTGAGAATGGTACCAGAATAATTTCTGACTTTGGGAAAAGATAATACCCTATACCCCAGAATGGCAATATAGCAGGACATTTTGGGCATAGCAGTGTTCTGTTCTCCAATGGAGAGGAAGATCTGGACTTACTTCCTCCCTCCCTTCCTCCTTTTATTTCACCTTTAAGTTACTTTTTGACTCCTGGCAACTACGTGGAGTAGTTACTGCAATTTTCTTGAAAATGTTTTGGAAATAATTTGCCACTGCCTGCTTCCTAGGGCAGAAAAAGAGTGACTGGGGTGAAGAGGTCACCAAATTGACAGTGCCTAAGGTGGGACTAGAACTCACAGTCTCCCAGTTTCTTGCCCAATGCCTTAAATACTACAACAAACTCCCTTAGATTCTATCTAGGGTGATCAAACCCAGTTGAGAGAAGCAAGAATTGCTTGGAAAAATGTAATCACTACAACAAACTCCCTTATATTCTATCTAAGGTGATCATACCCAGTTG
>NC_045543.1:85589455-85614455 GCF_009769535.1 Thamnophis elegans | reverse complement strand
GAAGGCGGAACCCAAGGACAAGGTAGGATGGGCAAAGGGGGCGCAGCCGAGGATGGCGGTGAATTTGGATCGGGCCGGTAGGCGGCCTGGGGCTAGGGAAGGCCGGGCCTAAGAAGGCCTAATGGGTTGGGAACGGGCATTGCGGGCTCGGTTGGAGAGGTGGAGGAAGGGCCGAGAGAGGGGAGAATTGACCCAGGGGCCATGGTAGGCTGGCCTGGATGTGAGAAGGCCATCGGATGGTCGGATTGCGGCAACGGGTCCTGTTACCTCGATGATGGTGGCTGGCACCCACCAAGGGTCCCCAGAGTAGTTGCGAGTCCATACTGTGTCCCCGGGAGGGAGACCCCAGGTTGCCAGGCTGAATTCCTGAATAGAGGGGGTGTAGTCTATCCAGGGTGGTCCGCAGACGACGACCCATCAGCAGCTCCGCAGGGCTTTGCCGTGTTAGGGGGCAAGGTGTGGAGTGCTGTGCCATTAGGTAAGCGTCCAACCTTGCCTGCCAGTTGCCACGGTTCATGCAGCCCAAAGCCTCCTTGGCCGATCGGACCACCCTTTCCGCCCGGCCATTGCTGGCCAGATGGTAAGGGGCGACTGGTGCATGGCGGATTCCTTGGGTGGCCAGGAATGATTGGAAGGCTGCGGATGCAAATTGCAGGCCGTTGTCGGACGCCACTGTGTCCGGCAACCCATGGGTAGTGAACAACCGTCGCAGGGCCCGCACCGTGCTCTTGGCTGTGGTGGAGTGCATTATGACCAGCTCCACCCAGCGGGAGTAGGCATCCACAGCCACCAAGAATACCTGGCCGTGGAAGGGGCCCGCAAAGTCCAGGTGAATGCAGGACCAGGGCCCGCGGGGCATCTCCCACTCCCAGGAGGGGGAGGAGGGGGGAGATGGGCGGGATTCCTGGCAGGGGACGCAGCGGGCGACCCAGGCCTCGATCTCGGCGTCCAGGCCGGGCCACCACACATAGCTCTGGGCCAGCGCCTTCATGCGCGTGACCCCGGGATGATCGGCATGGAGCCGCTGTAGGACTTGGTTGCAGAGGACCGATGGGATGACCACACGGTTGCCCCAGAGGAGGCAGCCTGAGTGGAGAGAAAGTTCCAACTGATGGGATTTGAAGGCCTGGCAGTCCGGGCGGACAGCCCCTGTAGGCCAACCCCTCAGGACCCATGCCATGACTTGAGAAAGGACAGGGTCAGCTTGAGAGTGGGTGGTCACGTCAGTTGAGGTCAGGGGAAGGTCCAGCTCAGCGATGGAGAGGACCGACAGGCAGGGGACCGGCTGGGAGTCTTCGCAGGGAAGAGGGCATCGGCTAAGGGCATCGGCATGCCCTAGATGCTTGCCCGGACGGTAGCATAGCGTATGGGAGTACGCGGCTAGGAATTCCGTCCAGCGGGTCATCCTAGGGCATGGGAGGGGTCGGCCTATCACCGGCCAGAAGCCCAAGGAGAGGCTTGTGGTCAGTGTAGAGCATAAAGTGCCGACCGTAGAGATAGTCATGGAACTTTTTAACCCCGGACACCGCAGCCAGAGCCTCCTTGTCAATCTGGCTGTAGTTCCTCTCGGCGGAGGAAAGTGTCTGGGAGTAAAAAGCTATGGGGGCTTCTGAGCCGTTGGGAAGGACATGGCTCATAACCGCCCCCAAACCCACGGGGGAGGCGTCACACACCAAAGTCAGGGGCAGCTTGTCACTATATTGGACTAAGACTGCCTCTGACGTCAGCAGGGATTTGACAGCCGTGAACGCATGCGCTTCGCAACTGCCCCATTGCCAGGCCGCAGATCAGTTGAGCAACCGATGCAGCGGCTCGGCTAGTGACGCCTTGTGAGGAATAAATGGCGCGTAAAAGTTTAAAAGGCCTAGGAATGCTTGGAGCTGCGCCTTTGAGGTAGGAGGGGGAGCGTTCCTTATGGCCGCGATTTTGGAAGGGGTGGGGTGGATTCCCTGGGCGTCAATCAAGAAGCCCAGGAATTCCACTTGGGGCACAGCAAATGACCATTTGCTGCACTTCAATTTTAAACCCGCACCCCTAAAACGGTCGAGGACCTTCCGTAAGACTTCGATGAGTCCTGAGCAGCTGTTTGCAGCGATCAGGACGTCATTGAAGTAGGGGACGATGCCGGGGAGCCCATGGAGCAAACGCTCCATGAGGCTCTGGAAGATCCCCGGAGCAACGGAAACGCCGAATTGGAGGCGGCGACAGCGGAAAGCCCCCTGTGGGTGACGATGGTTTGGGCAGCTGCCGCATAGTCATCCACAGGGAACTGCTGGTAGGCCTGCACCATATCTAGTTTGGAGAAAATGCAGCCCTGCCCCAAGGAGTGGAGCAGATGCTGCACGACAGGGACTGGATAGGGGTTTGCCTGGAGGCCAAGGTTGATCGTCGACTTGTAGTCCGTGCAGATCCTGATGGACCCATCGGCCTTCACGGGGATCACTATGGGGTCTCCCAGCGTGAATGGTCGATGGGCTCCAGGACGCCTTGCGCCAACAGCTTATCGAGTTTGGCGTCAACCTTTGGCCTCAAGGCAAAAGGCACCCTGCGGGCTTTCAGCCGGATGGGGGCAACCTGGGGGTCCAAGTTAGGGGGGAGATAGGGGTGCCCTTGTATTGGCCGAATTCCCCATTAAATATGTCAGCATAGTCCTTGAGGACTGCACAATGGCTCCCATAACAAACCCGCACCCCATAGCATCCCAGGGTGGGAATATTAGTCCCCTGGTAGTCCTTTAATACAGTGTCCGATGGAGAAAGCTGGAACTTCGAAACATGGGGGCATAGTTTAGTGAAGGTAGCCCAGGAGAGGAGGGAGCGGCAGAAGCCTGAATCGACCTCCATTAAGCAGGGGGAACCCTCAATGGTCACTTTAATGGCGATCTTCTGCGTACCCGCTGAGGCAAGATTGATCGACACCGCAGGGGTGGCAGGTACATTCTCGGTCAGGGCATAGCAGTCTTTGCAGCGCGGCTGTTGGCGTCTGGCCGGTTGGTTCTTGGCAGGTGGAGCGGGGCCGTAGATGGGAAGCTGGTCGGCAGGTGGAAGAGGTGGCAGGGAGGCCCGGCAGACCTGCGCCAAGTGGCCCTTCTTGCCGCAGCGGTGGCAGACGGCGGCCTTGAATGGGCAGGCTGACCAGGCGTGGGGGCCTCCGCAGCAGAGGCAAGCTGTGGCGGCTGCAGGAACGCGGATCAGGGCTGGCTGCTGTTGGGGAGGCCAGCAAGGGGTGCCAACTCGTTGATTAAGTTGGTAATGTAGGTCGACGGCTGTGGTGGTGCGGGGGCAGGCCCCGGTAAGGCCGGCAAGGCAGGCTTAGGAGCGGAAGCGGCCTCTTGTGGCAGATAGCAGTCGATCTCCACTGAGGAGAGGTCTGTAAGCTCGGCGGTTCTGGCTTCGTCGATGGCATAGACTAGGGTGACTTTAGGCTTACCAAGGAGCCGTCGTCTAAGGAATATATCCTTGAAGCCACAAATTGCTCCGCTAGATTGTCTTCTAAGTCAGGAAAGTCACATTGGGCCGCGGCGACTCACAGAGCCTGTAAGAATTGGTTCACGGATTCGGACGGCTTCTGCACTCGCCGGCGGTAGGCAAAGCGGCGGGCGATCTGAGATGGGGTCGGGACATAGTGTGCTTGGAGCCCCTCAGTTAGTTCCTCCCAGGACAGATCGTATACAGCCTGTAGGGCTGCGAATGAGCAGGCCGTCGCGAACATCTCGGGTCCGCAGGCGGTTAAAAAGAACCCGCACTTCCTGGCTTGAGAGTAGCCTTGCCAGTTGTTGGCAATTAGGAAGCACTCAAACCGCTCTAAAAAGGCAGCCCAGGATTCCCCGGCAGCTCCAAACGGAGCAAAGGCTGGCATGCCGGCCATAGCGGTTTGCAGCTGAGGTGGCACGGTGGCTGAGGCGATTTGAGGCGTGACTTTTGTCTGGTCTAAGCACCTAAATACGCTCGTTGCTTGCCCTCTAGGTCGTGCTCAGAGCCTGAGATCCCACTGCTCGTCGCCAGTGTTAGATCAGCGGAAGGAAAAACAGAGGCGTCTGAGGTAACCTTAACCAAACTCTTTATTACAGGCAAGAACGAATACAGATGGTAGACCGGCACCTCTCCTCCGTCTGACAGCTTTTTATATGGAACTGTCAGACGGATGAGCCAATAGCCTCACGTATGACAGCCCGGCAACTCGCAGGCGTGCCTGATTGGCTAAGGTGCACCTGGCTGCTGCCAAGCTGTCATTCATAAGTCCATGGACTTACGAGGCTATAACAAGAAGGATACTGCAAAATCCCCATTTCCTCCCAATCAGCTGGTACTCGGGAGACAGAATAGATGGGGACGGGACCAGTCAGAGGTGGTATTTACTGGTTCTCCAAACTACTCAAAATTTCCACTATTGGTTCTCCAGAACTGGTCAGAACCTGCTGAATACCACTTCTGATCTTGTCAGAGCTGAAGAATCTTCTTGGATGAGAAATGAAACGTCTTCAAAGAAAAACCAGAAAGTCCATTTGCCTCTTTAAAAAGGACCTTTGGGACTTTAATCTGTTAGTTGTGACAGTAAGAGCTGGATAAACTAGCTGTTCTAAGCAGTTGTCTCTGTTCACCTGTCTTTGCCCCACCATATATTAAGAAGTGTGGTTGATGGCATTCAGTAGAAAGGGATAAAAAAATAGGAAAATCTACAATAGTTTTAACTTATTCCACATTTCAAAAACTAAGAAATAAGAATGCTATCACTGTTCAGCATTGTTACAGAGACAGAATTTTAAATATCAGTGAGTGAAATCAGTTGGTGCAGGATTTCCCCCCCCCCCTCATAGTAGAGGATAGGGTTGAAATGAAGTTATCAGTTTTATTACCTTTATTACCTGTGTTCCTTGGGAAAAAAGCAGGATATAAATCTAATGAAGTATTTATTATTTATTCATGCAAACAAACAAGTCCTCAAATGCATATGCCTTCAAAATATGAATAAATAAATAATATTGAATAATGGAACATAGGAAGAGTCATCTGCTGTTTCATTAAACAATATTATTTAATACAATTTATCTATAAGTAAATTTATAAAATACACAGTCAATTATAACTCATCACC
Organism: Thamnophis elegans; assembly: GCF_009769535.1. Classification (NCBI taxonomy): domain Eukaryota; kingdom Metazoa; phylum Chordata; class Lepidosauria; order Squamata; family Natricidae; genus Thamnophis; species Thamnophis elegans. The sequence continues at coordinate 85,609,361 of NC_045543.1, read as the reverse complement.
ACAATCTCACCTAAAATGAAGCTTAAGGAAAATGGGCTTTGCCTGTTTATAATAGGATATGCAATGTATTGTTTTGATTGCCATAATGGGTGATGTTAGAAGCATTTTAAATATTTAAATATTGTCCTTCCTTCCTTCCTTCCGAACAAATCTGACATTACCCATTCATTCACTGGCCACCTGAAGTGAGATACAAAGGGCTTTTCCCCAGGACCAAGATAAAGTCTCATCAACCCATCCTTCAGCCAAAGGAAATTTACCAAGGCTTAACATTTGCTGTCCCCCTTATCTCTCCCTCTTCAGCTAAAGTAACCTCTCTCAAATAGTGCTGTTTTTACTTCCTGTGAGCAGAGTAGTTAAGTGATTCCTGGATTCCCCAGCTTTCCCTCCTTTCCCTCCCACCAAACATCAACAGCTGGTGGAAACAAATAGCCATTAATAATTTCCTTAATGTGGGAAGGGATTGGAACTGGGGAAGGAGGTAAGTGTTGACAGATAGGTAGAGCCATCTGCTAAAACTTGATACCAGAACAATTGAGCCACAGTGGCTCTCCTGCTTCACCAAGTAGCTCACCCCATTAAACAATTATTTAGAGCCACCCTAGGGATCTTCTGCTGCCCCAGGAAAAAAACTCCCCCATTTCTACCACCACCAAGTCTGATCCACATCTCTGAGATGGTGATTCATCTGGAAACCCGGGGCAGGGGAGGTCAATGAGGAGAATCTGGTTTGATAGAATCAAATTCTCCAATTCCAAAAGCAGGGTGGTCCTAGGACACACGTCCAATTTATTTAAACAATGGATGTTAAACAGAGTGAAGGTTACACTCTTCTTATTGGTAGCACTCTTTTTATTGGTAGCTGAACCTGCACCTATTTTATTTCCCAATCCCTCAAAAGCAATTTTAAAATGATCCCAGATCTTCAAGCCTGCCAATACTGTAATATCGAGAAAAAGCAAATGTTGCTATCCTTCTTCAAGCTACTATAGGTTTTGCCATCACACAAATGGTCAAACTCTTACTCTCCATGAAACCGGGAAGTAAAATGAATTGTTTGTAACCATCTCATCCATTCCCTTACTTCATGGTGTGTGCCTTTGTCTAGTTCAGTGTTTCTCAACCTTGACAACTTGAAGTCCTGTGGACTTCAACTCCCAGAATCCCAGTTATGCTGGCTGGGGGATTCTGGGAGTTGAAGTCCACAGGACTTCAAGTTGTCAAGGTTGAGAAACACTGGTCTAGTTGTAATGGGGGAGGGAATCCCGACAATTCAAATGAGAGAAAGCGGTCAAACAGCCTTTCTTCTTGAAAGGCCTGAAACCTGAGAACCAGAAAGCATAGAGAAAAAATAATTCCTACAAATGGGAGAACAGACAGCTCACAAGCTTCACTGAAGTGCAACATTAAAAAAAAAAACTCTATGTAATTATACAGTATTTTCTAATAAACTGTAGATGAACCAGAAATAAACCAGCTTAGCTCTGGAACACAGCCCAACATAATGAGATCACAGGTCACCGAGCTGCTTTTGAAGTGGTGTGCAGGCCTCCTACAAGAGTGCCCTAAAATTAAGTTGAGCAATTAGAGTGGTCTATGGTTGTGTTACCTTAATGTGAAACATAATATGTAAGAATTCAAAATTCAGTGATCAGAACATCATTGTATTATATGACTGAGGCCACAATTATAGCAATTAAATACAATGAAATATGTGAAGCTTCTTTGGTTTCTGGTTTCTTTATGAGGACATTGGAAACATATTTATTGTTGGATTCAACTCTGCTTTCAATTTTTGCCTTATAGTTCACTTGTAATGTCTAAATGAATTATTTTAGAACCAGATTCTGTAGTAATAAATTTAGGACTCCAGGTCACATTATCTATATTTATACAAGTACCAAAATCCCAAACTCAATTTCTTTTTTTTTCCCCAAAGAGTGATCTGGCTAGCACTTTTATAAATGACTGAAAGCCGAACACTGTATTCCCCTTGTAGTAATATAATTTAAGATCAATCAGGAAAAAAAATAGAGCTAAAATTCAAGTCTAAAAAAGGCATGAAAGAAACTTAATCAGTAGGAGGAACATTACTCAGGAAAGTCCATGACAAGCTGAAAAGACAACAGAATAAACCTTTAATTCATCATGAAAGTCTTTATAAAAAATATCAAAGGAAGCAAAGACAAAGCTTATAGTTTTCACAAAAGATAAAAACAAGACTTCTAAAGAGTGAGACTATTAGGATTGACAATCATTAAAAAGGCATGTTCAAAAACATGATCTTAAAAGTATAGGTCATAATAGAGGAAAATCATGTTGACCAATTCTCAGCACTATGTAAATTTTATAATGTAGGATGTTGTGACTATATATACAACCTTGTACTTATCAACATTGTGCCTTGGACTTAATAATCTTTGGGGGGAGCAGTTTCTTCAGAAATGAATGTATATTGTTTCAATTACTGCAAGATGTGATTCACTAGTCCATATCCCATCTTGCTCTTTTAGTTGAGGGAGGACAGGTAGACCTCTGTCTGACAATCCTGCCCTGATGACCTCTCCATCTCTTAAAATTGGTTGCTCAAGTATTGAATGGGATATAGAATAACAGAATTGGAAGGGACCTTTGAGATCTTCTAGTCTAACTCCCTGCTCAGGCAGGAAACCCTATACCATTTCAAACAAATCCTTATCCAATCTCTTCTTAAAAACGCCAGAGTTGGAGCATTAACAAATTCTAGAGGCAAGTTGTTCCACTGATTCTACTGTTTCAAGTACTTCTCAAAATTATTTTTCAGGATGAATCTGCAACTCAACCTCACTATTTGATCAACCCTGATCAAATTCAGTGCACTTTATAGAAAAGGTGACAACTTTGAGGGAAACAATGGCGGACTGAAGATGGATCCAATGGCCGCAGTAGAAAGAGGATCCAATAAATGGATCAGCTTCTTGGAATTCCTCTCAGACCAATGAGGGGGCAAGAAATGTTCCATTCAGAAGCTCCCATGGGAAAACCATAAGATAGCAGTTTCCAAACAAATTTTAAAGCTCTAGGGCAGGAGTGTCCAACCTGGCAACTTCAAGACCCGTGGACTTCAACAGGGGTGTTTCATTGGGAATTCCCCAGCCAGCCACAATGAAGGAGCTAGGAGAAAAGTAAATCATGACTAAGACATGATTAGCACCTTTAAACAAACACTTGGTTTGCATACTTCCTCTCTGGACCACTGTGGCAAATTGTTTGTTAACATTGTGGTTTTTGATATTAAGAGCTTTCAGAATTGCAAATTTCATTACACGGGGTGAATTTTCTTTTATCTTTGAGGGGAAAAAAATCATGTAAGTTTACAGATTTTGTTTTTTATTTTTCAATAAACAGCAAGAGAGTGAAAGATAACATCAGTAAACTTACATGAATGTTGATCGTTAAAAATTATAAATAAATTAAGGAGCCAGATGGACTTGAAAGAATATTTCCTGTGGATTATTTAATATCATACCAGTGGTGGGTTTCAAAAATTGTTCGAACCTACTCTGTGGGTGTGGCCTCCTTTGTGGGAGTGGCTTGCCACCCATGTGACCAGATGGGAGTGGCTTGCCGCCATGTGACCGGATATGAAGATGCCGACGACACTTGTCAGAACCACCTTAACTTACCTCACACACAGCACTGGCATGCATAAGAATAGGATGTAAACTTGTTTTTTAAAAGGCATCTTTGGTTTGCGTTAAAACAACTTCAACACACGCAATGTTCTGATTGCACCACAAACACAGTAGTCATCCTTACCTTTCATAGAGGCACTGAGTTTTATAAATAGGAGCATGATAGTGTAGAATAATCATATCCAAGGACCAGTGGTGGGTTTCAAAAAAATTTGGAACCTCTTCTGTAGGTGTGGCCTGCTTTCCGGGTCCACTGGTGGAACCTCTTCTAACCGGTTCGGTAGATTTGACGAACCGGTTCTACTGAATAGGTGCGAACTGGTAGGAACCCACCTCTGTATCATACATACATACATACATACATACATACATACATTACATTACATTACATTACATTACATTACATTACATTACATTACATTACATTACATTACATTACATTACATTACATTACATACTGGTACATACATACACACACACATATATAATTTGAAATGAACAGTAAAAAATCTTCTTGTGGGAAAATGTTGGTTAGAAAAAAAACACATGATAGGAAGGGACTTTGAAAGTTCATTTGAATGAAAAAAAGAGAATTAAAAAATACAATTAAAGAGGAGATCCATTAACCCAATGCAGCAATATTCTGATTATGGAAAAAATTCAAGGATATTTGGGAACAATACAGTCAGAAATTGCCCTTAGGATTTGTCTACCACAAGGGTGTCAAACTTACATTGTCACGGCATTGTCACATGATGTATTGTGACTTTTTTCACTTCGCTAAACCAGGAGTGGGCATAGCCAGTGCATAGAGCATCCGGCCCATGGACCGCGAGTTAGACAGCCCTGGTCTACCATTGTAAAAATTTAAGTGAGGCTACAGAAAAGAAACAGATTCTACTGGACAAAATAGAGAATGAGATTTATTTAAATGTGGATCTAAAAATCCAAGAGTACAAAAACAAAAAATGCCATGTTGGATTTACAGATGAAACCAATTGATGAAAGGGAACATACAGATATTAAATCAGAAGAGACACTTGAACACCTTCCTTACCATGGATTTATAAAAGAGACATGAGTTTCTGAAGTGAAGCAAAGAGAAAATAATAAAAAAAATCAACTGGGGGACATTACTTGAAGCAATTAAACATTAATTTTATTAAATGGAAACAGAAAGAATATAAAGATTTATTTGAAGAAAGTTAAAATACATATGTTGTTTCTGGTAGCTCTCAATTGATATTTTTTTACTGGAACTGAATGATGTTGTTTTAAGATTTGTTTATAGATAGCAAATAAGATATCAGAAGATATTTCTTTTGTTGCATTTTTAAAAAAAGCGGTAAGTTGGTGAAGTTGTTTGCACTTGTCTGGAGGGAGGGACAGTCATACACACAGACATATATACACACATAAATTCATTTTTTTTATTTTTGTATTTGTAAATTGTAATATAAATTATAAAAAATCGAAAAGGAAATATGACAATCACATGCAAGAATTACATCCTTAGTAACTGTCATCCTTATGTGGTTGAACCATCTGAAGAAACCAAGTGTTCAGAATTTATCCAATATCAGTAGAAATGAATTAAACATTAAGTGTTATTATTTTGTCATTTCTACGATGTTGCATAGAAATAATGGAAGGCACAATATAAATAATATTGACGGAGCCTGAGAGCAACAGAAAATGTCACATTATCCATAGGCATCCTATGGAGAAACCATGAGTAAAGTATGATTTTATTTTAATTATGTGCTATTATTCAGAGAACCAGTTTATTCTAATGGTTAAGGGACCAGACCAGAAAGCAGGAAATCATGAGTTCAAGTCCTGCCTCAAGTGCATGAAAGACAGCTGGGTGACTTTGGGCCAGTCAGTCTCTCTCAGTCCAATCAGCCTACCTTGTGAGGAAAATAGAATGATGAAGGTGTGTTGCAAATGTTCGCCACTTTGAGATATTTATAAAAATAATAAAGACAAAATACAAGAAAATAAATAATTCATGTGCCCTTTGTGACATTTTTTTTTTATTTCTTAGAATTTTGGATATTTTACCAGTATTTTCCAAATGAAACCACTTGGAATATTTTTTGTTCTGTCACAGACTAATAACCAATAACATCATTTCATTCATTCACTGTTTTAGCAAAATGTGATTGAGGACTGTATAGTTTGTAATAAATATATTAGTTAACAACAATCTCTCCTTACCTATTAAAAGTGCACCTTTAATTACAATCAAGAGCCACTGAATTAAATGTTTTTAATTTAAAAAAGGGGGGACCCTATTTAAGACCAGTCTGCAAAAGATTAATTTGAACACACTAATAGCACATAAGTAACTGTAGTATTTTGATCCTAAGTACAGAATTAGACAACTGGAAAGTGCCATTTAAGACATTAAGTTCAACACTCCGCACAGCATAGAAATTCAAATTAAATCCTTTTAAATAGGTGTACAGCTTTTGTCTGAACACCTCAGGTGAAGGGTAATTGGTTCCACTGTCAGCCTGCTTTTACTGTTACTACTTCTCTTGTAATATTCACTTAGAGGTTGCCTTCGTGTAGCTTAAATTCATGATTCAAATTGCTGCATTCCGAGATGATACTTTGTATGTGAGATCCTTTCACACACTTACAGTGCTATCACAATTCCTCACAGTGGTACATTCTCAAGACTAAGCATTCTCAAATTAGTCCAGCTGTCTTCCTAGTTTTAGTTGCTAGGATTTAGTTGCTAGTCCCTTAACTATTTTCAATGCCCTTCTAGTCTAAACCTGTTCTAGTTTTCTGAATTGGACCCAGTCCTTGCACTAGAATTTGATCCCTATTGACCATCATGGAACTATTACTTTCTGTGATTTGGAAATAATATTTATATTGAATCTGCCTAAAATTATAGTTCTAGCATTTTTTGCAGCCACACTACAATCCTACTATTTCTATTTCATTTTTATCACAAGTACTATTGCCATTCCTATTGAACATCTATGTGTTTGCTTCCCCCCACCCCCCACAAGTAACAAATCTGCCTCCATTAAATTTCATTCTCTTATTTTCAACCAGTTTTCTGGCCTCTCATAATTACAATGCATATTATTTAGGTTTTTTAGCTTATTAGTTGTACTGGGTTATTTTGTGTCATCTTGAAAACTTGATAAGCATTCATAGAAGCTCCTCAACTTGCAATCATACAAATAGTATTTTGGTGCATTCAATCATAGTACTTAAAGGTATATTACAATAGTATGATATACTTTGCAATAACTGAGCTCACAGAGTTACTGAGATGCAAAGGATAAGCTCTGTTACATCAAGTTTATCTGCATGCCCTATGAACTACAGAACAGTAGCACTGTCCAATTTAAGCTACAAAAGAGAAATATCCTCTTCTTAATTTACATTTCTTTACAGGAGGGATATACACTAGTATGACTTCAGCATGTTGGGAAAATGCCTCAGCATCTGCTTAAGAACTTCCTTGTATTTCTTTCATTGTGCAAATAAGCCTGGTTTTATTCTAGAGATATTGCCTGCAGGCAGCTGAAGAGGCCAATATCCAGCAAGTGAAAAGCACATTTGCTTCTTCTACGGCTCAAAATTCTTCAGTTCTCCTGAAAAACGAAAAGCAGAATCTTCTTTCAGTTCTGCTTAAAATTGATTTTACAACTTCTGTGATATATTATTCCATAATTCTGAGCATTTTCGTGTTCAAATTTCAAACCTGGTGCAAAAGAGCCATCCTGAAGTCAGCTGATTTAAAGGTATTTAGTTCCAGGCAAACGCACAAAAGATTTGAGTTTTGAGAATGTGAAAGGATCATTTATATCTGGGTCTTTCATTTATAGTGGTTTTGACTTGCAAATAGCCACACCAAATGCTTCATACACTACAGCAGAACTTTGACTGACAGCTGGAGAAATGAGGATGGAGAAGAAATACAAAGGAAGAGAAAAACTGGAAGGAATCTTGGAGAATTGAGTGATGAAATGCCCAGGAATATATGTTGAGAGGGGGCTATCTCAACTCCAGCAATACCAGAGTTCTTAATTATTTTCTTCTGAGCTTTTCTCTGGAGATAAACAGTTCCAATGACTGGGTTTACCATGTTTGAAAATAAATAACATATTTCTTATTTTAATAAAACCTTTAATGATCAGCGTCTGGTTCCATGGCATGTTCAAAAGTATACAGGTGCTTGTTTACTAATATTCCTGGTTACATAAGCATTCAAAGCAAAATAGTGCTTATTCACAAGTATCATTATTTCCTAAAGCAAGCCCCCCCCTAAAATCAGTGAGTCCACAATCTAATATAATCTAGCTGCACTACTGTGTGTGAGTAAAGCAAAATAGAAACACTGACAACGGCAAAGCCCTTTTGAAACAATAATTAATCACACAAAGGCTGATCTATCCCTAGACTGACAACAGTGTAGCTTATAATAATTACCACATAAAGACTACAATCTGTACAGTACATAGGACTCAGAATCAAAAGGAACATGAGAGGCTTTGCATAATGCTGAACATCAATTATGGCTTTGATGTGCTTATAATCTGACTGGTCCATTTTCAAGCCACATGAATATATATGATATGTTGTATTATAAACTGACAATTAGAAAAAAATAGACTTGAAAGTTTGAGTTTTTTTAAAAAAAGAGTACAACTCACCGACTTTAAAATAATGCTACTCTAAGGGGAGCTTAATTCCTGGAGACTACAAGATATCCATATGGTTTTCTTAGCACCAAAGGAAGTGGTTTACCATTGCCTACTTCTTGAATATTTTCCCAACTTCTCAGTCTAGTTTACTGTCCTCTGTTTTGAGAGGAGGGATATAAAATTTGGTTATATGAAGAGCTGCCTGAGGAGTTCTCTACTGCTGCTGATGTTCCTTAGAAAACAAAGAGGTGGTGGTGTTGAGGATAGGAAAATCTCTTCCTTCCCTTAGTAAACAACTCATTTTCTGCTCATCCTGAAGTTCAGCCATCAATTTCATAGTGTGATGTTTTGTAATCTAGTTCATGCAATTTGTATGCTACTTCTCCATTCAGGGGTATATCCCTTCATTATTGCCTATCCAGTAGGTGAAAGAAATATCGTTTTTTCTCTCAGGGAAGTTTTAATTTATTAATTGCTTTCTAGAATAAATTATTAATACTTCTGACTTGCATGTTCCTTTTTTTTACAAAGAACTCTATAATTTAACCCTATTAAAACAGGCCTTTGAAAGAGTAGTTCAATTTTATCTTACTATGCTACTCGAAACACCACCACAGAAACTATACATTGATTAATCCATTAAGGCTTCAATTTTATAATCATTTATCTGTACGTATTTCCAAACAGGGTGGGAATTATTTCAAAGGAAACATTTCTGGGACTCTGCAATAAAATAAACTGCAGAATGTCATTAAATAAAGCAAGGTTTTTCACAAGTTAGATTTTTGTACCATTCAGGTACAATTCAAAATAAGTGAAAGCTTATATTGCTAAATTACTGACATTAAAGAAATGTTAATATAAAATTGCTTGCTATCACCCTATACCTATTTCAGAATCTTCAATAAATTCAGCTGGATGTGGTTCCAGATTATAAGAATGATAAATTATGAAATCTAAAACCAAACTCCCAATATTATTAGTGCAATACTGCAATTCAAAGAGGATTTTTGAGATAGATTGATGTGCATTATTTATGTGGGAAATACACGTATTTTGAGCATGTGGCAAAATTCACACCCTGAATAATAAACCATTTTATTTGGCAAGAAAGGCAGAAATAGTGTTTTCTGTTGCTATATAGAAATGATAACTCATACATGGTATGCAATCAATCAATCAATCAAACAATCAATCAATGAAATCAATAGGATCCCAAATGAAGCAGAGGTATTCACTATAGAATGAGGGATAACCAATGTGAGAGAGCAGAATCAATTTAGTGTCATATTTGTAACCATCAGGCCTGCAAAGCATCCTTTTAATTGCCTTCAATTATGAGATATCTGACTATGGGACATTGCCAACAGGAAAAATATCCTAATTCAGAAGATTATCCAAAGGGCTTTTAGCAACATTTGTTATCTTTTTCCATTCATAGTTTTTGAAGTGTGAGTTCATACACTCAGCAGATATAAAGATATCGGGTCCGTATCCAGCATAAGTGGACCCCATCCACTGCAAGAGATAAGACACTTAAAGGCACAGAGTGTATGCCCTCCTGCACACAGCATATGCATTTGCATTCCATGCACACTGTAGAAGCCACACCAGATGGCAGCACCTACCTGAGTTTGGTTGAGCTTGAAAGTTAAACAGGCTCAAATTATTAGGTGGAAGGGAGACCATGAGGAAATTATTTGGATGTGAAGTAGACTTGGAAGCCACCATTGTTGACAAGCAAAGAACATAGAGGTTGCAAATTCTCCCACTCTCTTTCTCAGAAGGCATTGAGGGCTATGATGGGGCATTCTGAACATTTTATCTATGCAAAATTGCCAGTTTTAAAGCAGCTATGCTTCTTATAAGACCATAGTCTTAAACTGAGCTATGTAGATTATATGGCATCTCTAGTCTAGATTTCTTTTAGTCAAGTTGAATTCATTCTCTTGCCTTGAATATTTGAAAAACATGGCATTTTAATTTATTCTCTAAATTTAGAGATCCTTGTTCTTTTTGTATTCCTCAGTTTTATGGCAATATAATGTAAGTGTGATAATGAGATATGAAGGTATTCATAAAATGTATGTCAGTTTCTACTGAGAAAGAGCGATAGAGAGAATATGAAATTAATGAGAATAGAACCAATTGGTTAAAAGGCAAGAAATGAATGTTGTCATTATCTCATTAATAAAATTTTAGTTTTTCTTTTGTTCATTTCTATTTTTGGCTTTATTTATTTGTCAGGTTTATAATACCTTTTCCGCAAAAGCTCAGTGATCTTGAATGTCTTGAACCAGAGTTTCATGTGCAACATCTGAATCACTATATTTCAGTTGCTTTTCACTGAATTTTACTTATACTAGATATTTTATTTACTTATATTGTTATTCTATATTCTAGATAATGTTAATATTATTTGTACAGCAGAAATTTTGCTTTTTGTAAAACACTATATAGTCACCCATGTAATGCATTATTTTTAAGCTTCAGCCTTTACATAGTTATTTCAAATAATTACATTAGAAAAACACAATTTCTTCTGTCAACCAAAAGAAACATTTTTAATAGAATTTATTATGTTTTAATGCAACTGTATCACTACATTGGAAATATTCAGGCCATCACAATCTTGCAGACAAATTATTTCAAATATTAGCTTCCTGCAGAGACAAAACAAATATGCTCTGGAATATTTATTAATTTTATTCTTTATAAACTTTAGAATCATCTTCATTTTTTTTTTGGTTGACCATAAGCTTTTTTGTAGAATGTTATTGGCTTGGTATTTAAAAATAGAGTATTTTAACCTATTAGTGATATTTAAAGTGTCATTTTATACTCCCTATTGATTGAATGTAGTGTTGATTTTTCTATTTAAATAGATTTTTACAACTATTATTTTACAATGTATTTTATTTACTCATTTATCTAACACAGCAGCATCCTATCCTTCTCAGGGAAACATAACACTGTTAAAAACAAATGCATAACTAAGCATGGAATACAGAAAATAATTGAAAACAAATTAACTAATTGAACATAAAAAACAGAAAATGGAAATGGAAACAATCTATTTGCAGCACCTCTTCCACAGTGCTGCAAATCCTCACTTCATCGGGTTGCCTGCTTTTATTCTTGGCATTTCTTCCCTTTCACCCTTATGGTGAATTAAAAAATATGGTTGTCTCTCCTGTAAAGAACTAAAGCAGAGGTGTCCAACTTCAGCTCCTAGGCTGGGAAATTTTTGAACGGGCACAAGTCTTAAAGTTGCCAAGGATGGAAAGCCTGGCAATGAGCCAGGGGCAGCATCCAAACAATAGAAGTGGATCTTAACAAATCTAAACAGGATTAGATCTGATTAGTTCCTAAATGGGAGAAAATCAGCAAATTCAGGCTGTGCACTAGGAAAAAATATGGGGAGGGGGGAAATCATAAAAGGCACAACTGGAAAACTATTTCTATACTGTTGCTAAGGAAAACTGCAGGGATGCCTTATTGTAGTCACCTTAGATACAATTCACATTGATCTTTACCTTTTAAATGAACTCCAATTCTTACAAGCATAGTCACTGTATGTAATGGAGCTTAGGACTCCACTGATTTTGGCTATTATTGATTGATGTAGAATATTTTGTTCTGGTTTTCCCAATATTGGTAATCACTATGTCTTGTAGCAATAAACTCCTTTAATTAACATTTTTTGTCTGTTCCACCAATTTAATTCATTGCCTGAAAAAATGCATTCTGTTCTTGCAGCATTTATGACAAAGGGTTATACCCATCAAATACAAACTTTCTAAACACTTTCTGTACATGACACCTGTTCACTTTCTACCTGTTATGCATGTGCTAAGTGGGCAATGCTTCTTGCAGAAGAGGTAGGTAATGAAAAAACAAAGCTATGATCACCCTACATTCTAAAAGAAAAAGTATTTTGAAACTGTATTCACTTTATTAGGATAAATGAATGAATTTGGCATCATGGCAGAGAGATATCAATGAATGATCCTGATATGATAGACCTGAGATTCCATCTTGCGTTTTGGAAAAGCAAAATGGCAACTTGATTCTGGTCATTCAGCAAGGCAAAAGGGGAGTACCTCTGGCAGCAGTTCTTTTCAATTTAGATCTATTAGTTCTTAACAAGCAACTAATCCTTATTGCCCATTTCTCAAAGAATGGGTTTTCTCAATATTGTTCCATTTAAATTTAAATTTCATATAATTCAGAGGAGAAGCCATTTCTTTCCCCTTTTTGTTCCCCAAGTCATCATCATCAACAGCCTAATTGCAGGCAATCCCATTAGGTATTATGCTTTGCAGTAATAATACACAAATGGAAACAAACAACATGAAATGATCAATAATAATGTAGTTTCAGAATCAATTATAAAACAATTAGTCTAAAGAAATTAATCTTCCCTCACACAACAATGCCCTAATAATGTTAGCAAACAGCTTCTAGTGGAAACAAAAAACCCTCTGAATAATAGGTCTAAAGACATTTCTGTTCAGGGGAATTAATTTAACACAATACCTATGCATAAAAGAACTCTTTTGCTTCCTTAAAAGCACTCATTAATTATTCATTCAGATTTCACATTCTATATCCCATTAGCTTTATATCTGCAAAGTTGTTGATGACCACTTATTAGGGCCAAATAATTAGGGCTTTTATTCTCTATGGCACAATGGAAAAATCATCAATTGCTTTAAAAAAAATTAAACCAGCAAGTAACCTTAAACAGTTTTTCCATATCTCATAGGATGATACTATATAGTTTTATTCACTGAATCCAATAAGACTTATTCTACTGATATTCACAGAAGCAGTGAAGCACCAATTCTGATATATGTAAACTGAATAATATAAATAATACCAATTAATGCCTGATTCTTAGATTTTCTACTTTGAGATCAGGCAATCTATATACAGTACTGCTGAACAATAACAGTATCCTTAGGAATCATGGCCAGTAGTGAAGGATGCTGCAAGTTGCACATTTAACAGCATCTGCAATACAACATCATAAGATGAGAAATTAATAATCTTCCAATTATTTCAATAGTTTTTAATGACAATTAACTAACATGGCCCAATGTGAGAGATGCTGCAATTTTGGCACAGAAATGCATCTGATATAAAAAGTGATCATACAAATGTGCTCTGTAATGATACACTTACTTATGGTTTGGTTATTACTCATCAATTATCTCATCATATAATCTGGTTTAAATAAAACATACTACTGTAGACTAAAATACAGCTGATTAGATTATATTTTAGCATTATACCTCTACTCATCCTATGAGTTCAGTGTGAATTGCTTGGCTAAAAGGGTTAATTACCATTTTTCATGAGATCTGATAATGATTCCTAATTTTTCCTCGATTGAATATATTCTACCATACAACATAAAATTTAAATAGCAAAAACAAATAACTTGAAAAAGGACTCATCCAGAAGGGTTTGTAGTTTTGTATTTATTTTAATAAATGTTTAATTCCTGGTATGGATGAAGGCTTAAGCAGCTAAAATGCTATATAAGAGAGAGTCTGAATCACCTTTAAAATGCTAACAAGGAAAGAGTAATCATTTTAAAGAATTTTCTCATTGCTTTATAGTTCATTTCCATTTATCAAGAATATCAGGTAAATGCAAATAATATATAATATATTTCTAGAATCTTAATAGCAAAGCAAGAAGTGCAGAATAAGTTCTATTAATTTATCTGGAAATAAATCTAAATCAAATGTATGTCACAGCCAAGGCTTTTGAATTTACGGGCCAATCTCACAACAAAGGACATAGCCCCGGGCAGATTATTACATTGTCAGTCATGTGACAGAAAGGGAGGAGAAAACTAGCGAATATCCATTGTTTATGTTTTCTATAAATTACTTTAAACCCATTCCTCTATAAGAGTTGCTTGCATTTTGGACCACGGGAAAACTTTGCAGCAGGACTGTTTGCTCTGAAGACTACTAAAAAGAACATGCAGACTTTAAGGTAAATGAATATAACCCATTACCTTAAATGCAAATTAAAATATATAATTTTAATTAATAGATGCTTTTCTATGATATTCTGCATTTTTCCCATCTGTATATAATTGACACCTATATGGATATTAATATTAGTTTCCTCTGTGAGCAGTTGGATAGGTCCATGCAATTTTCTGCAGTTTTCAGAAGTGACTTGCCATCCATCTGGCTTTGTGCCTAAGGCAAGACTAGAATTCATGACCTCCCAGGTTCTAACTTGGTGCTTTAACCACAATATCAAAGTGGCTCTCATGAATGTTATAATGTTTAGATATTAATAGTTTTTATTATTTATTTTTATTAATGTATTTTTCTATTAGTATATATTGTGACTGCAAGATGTTTGAAAATGATGACAAAAATGTCCTAAAATTACCCTTATTGTTTCTGCTTGTTTAGATCCTTCCATTTCATTTTTTTGATTACCATGACAGTACAAGTAATCCAGATGGCATATGGTAAGTAAATTTATGCAATATGATTTTAATTGTCTCAGTTCATCAAAATCTCCTCCTGTAAATTGATTCCTTGTAAATCTTAACAAATGCAGTGTTGAGCCTGTTAGCCTTAGTTTTTTTTTTTTAATACAGAGTTTTTAGCTAGAGTAGCTTTCCATAGGATTGGATTACAAAACCCTTAAGGAATGGGCTACTGTTTCCCAATAGCTAGAGACCCAGGAAATTGGGGGAAGGATAACCAGTATTCCCCCCCCCACTCCTGTCACACCTACTTTGGAAAAAATAGAAGTCCTGAATTTGTCCTTATTTTATATGTATTGGAGCGGGCACAAATGTAATGCTATCCACTTAAAAGTTATCATGATGAATCTTAAATATAAGGAGTTCTAAACAGCAACTTCATTATTTTTGTCCGTCTTTGGCTCTCTTGGGAGTTTTTCCATCCCCACTTCACTGATAAAATTAGCTTAGGAAATGCATGAAATGCTGCATATGTTTTCTTCATGTAAGAAAAACATAAGGGCTGAGGATGGTAGCCCTGGAAGAGCAGTCGTATGGGCATTACTGAATTTTATGTGTTTCTTCTCTTTTAAAGCTTGTGAGGGTGAAGACTGTGACAATGATGCCCCAAGTTTGGGGAACAGGAATCATGCTCTGAAAACCTTGAATGTTCTCAATCAACTTAATTCTGAAAAGAGGAGGAACAATCCATCCAATGTTATACCTTTCATTGGGATCACAGAGAGTAAGTTTTTGCAAAGTGTGCCAACTGCTATAAATGTTTATGCTTGGTTGTAAATCACCCAGAGAACTTCAGCTATTGGGTAACCTAAGAAAAATAACATTGCTAAATGTCCAACTGGATCTTCTCAGGCAGAAAATACTTTAGGAAAAAACTGATGCTTAAAGGCACTTTTGTTCTCGGGTTCAAGACTGGGAGTTCTCACTTTTTACATTAACAACAATCTGTAAAGTAGATTGAGTTCATATAGTCATAAATCATGATTTCTTAAACCACAATTAAGTAAGTTCATAAACTATGACATAATAGTTCACATATGGTAGTATAAAGTTATTTGAGCCAGGACCTAGGTTGAAGTCCACCCCCAGTCCTGTAAATCCAGTAGGTATTTTCATGTAGGTCAACCAATGTACAGTGCTGCTATGAAAAAAGAGAGTGTTGTATATGTTACCTGGATTCTTAAAAAAAAGATTGAATTTAATTCCCTGATACCAACAAATTAAGCTATAAACTGTAATTTATATACTAGAGCAGCTGGTTACAAGTAATGGCTTGATGTAAGATTAACACCTAATAAGTGACTGACCCAGTGGTGCGTACTGAAGTGTGTAATTGAGGATTCAAGCTTAGATTTATTTGATTTCTAGAGATACTCATTTCTGTTACTGTAGTAGCCAATGTTTGTCCATTGATGTAAGCATTATCCAATTATCTGGGAATTTTGCCTTAAACTGCCCAATTTGTGTTAAGAACACAGTTTGGGAGATTATACTAACTGAAAAAGTGTACCCTGTCATGTTATAATCCAAATTGTGTTTACAACAACTGAAATGTATAAAATGGCATGTAACTATACTGTGTGTATTTTAGTTGGCATTAAGAGATACTCTTAATGCAGGGTTGCATTAAATGATATTTAAAGGTACCTTCCAGTCTGAATCTAATAAATTTTTATACTAACTATATTACAATCAGAATTGGAAGGTGCCTTTAAATACTGTTTAATGCAACCTTTTTCCAACTGCATAAAAGCCGCTAGATAGAACATCGCTTAATATCAACTATGCCTAGATTCACATATTGTGCTAAATCAAAAAAGCAGACTATAAGTACAGGATTGTGGCTATGTTATGAATTAATTCAATGTGTAAATCAAGCCTCAGTATGAAATCTCTAGGAAAATTCAGATACTCAGATACCTGATTAGTTGTTGCTTGCTTAAAGAGCTCCTAAAAACATTTTTAAATCAGACTTACTGGTTCATAGAAATCAAGCAAAGTCATTAATCAATTATGCTAATCAAGTATATTTTCTTTCAAAGTAACATTTTCTCTGTTAAATACACAAGGTTTAGATAATGTCAAGCCGAACTCTTAATATGTATGCTTAATAAATTTCAATTTCCTAAAGGAAAAGTATTGTTACATAGAATGTTCTTAATTATTATAAAACTTCTAAAAAGTTGATTGCTTTCTAACTTCCATATAAAAATTGGAACTTTTTTTGTTGACATTAATATTAACAGCAAGGCTATGCGTTATCTATGATTTATACAGAATTTCTGAATTTTTAAATGTTTTGTATTCCAGCATTCTTCCACAAAAGCCCTAAGAAAAATTATATTGTACCTATTTTGCAAGTGAGAAATATGGCTATTGAGATAATGACTTTCTTGAGATAAAATGAATTTACAGATGAATAGGATTCAAAAATACATTCCCTGTAAACAATCTTTTTACACCAGCCTTCCATCAAGCTGTGCCTTCTATTATTTTTTGGACTGTACTTTTCAGCATGTTCATCAAACCCAATGACCATCAATAAATCTCTGAACAATAGTATTTGTAATCTAGCGCTTCTGGATGTGGTCAGATTGGGAAGTTTGTTCCTCATATATTGATAAACACATAACATTTCCTAGCATTTCGAAACATTCATAGAATCTTGATTACTTTGTTATCTTCAGAACAGTAATGAATACTCTTTTCCTCCATTAGCTGCATGCCTTAACTATGTAATGAATTCACTCCTTTCATGAGTAACTTTGCTGGAATCCATGAGCCCAGGATGCTTTGTGGCCGTTATAACATGCCTTGTCATTCCTATAGTGTTAATAATAGTCAGAATGGCTCCTGTTTCTAGTTCTGAACTTTGATAAGTACAACTCTAGGCATAGAGCCACTGATGGCCAGCCAGGACATCACCTAATCTTGAATTTATGTAATTGTTTGTGATGCTATTATATAGCATCACTATATAGTATTATATACTATACTAATAGTATAGTATACTATTAGTAAAAAAAGATATTCATCTATCTATTCTGTGGATTAATTACAAGTCACTGTAGGTTTTTGGGATTTCTAATACATTTGAAATCATCTGAAATCTTTACCCCACCTTTAAAAAAAAGAAATAGAACTCATATTTCATAGTTTAAATTTCTTTTAATCAATTAATATCCTCAAGCATTTTGGCAAATGATTCACATCTTGATCCACAACACAGCATGTCTAAAATTTCACAAAGTTTCTTAATTGTTCAATTGATCCATACTGGACACATGTCAAAATATGTAGTGGCTAGAATTTCTTCTACTTTTACTAGAGAATGAAACTGTTCTGTACAATGCCACATAATGTCTAGTTTTTTGTACAGAACACTTACTGTAAAGAGTAACTCATTCTCTGTCTTTGAAGGCAAATCTACAAACCATAGCTTCCACAAACCTGTTCTTTGTTTTATTATTTATTTATTTTCAGTTTATGCATTAGAATTTTTTTATCACACCTTATTACTTTAAAAGTAATTCAAGGCAGAAAATATAAGTGATACTCCTTATTCATCTTATTTCACCCATAATGACAACTCTATGATGTGAGTTGGCCTGAGTTGGGCCCAGAGTCACCCAGCTGGCTTTCATGTGGGACTAGAAATCACAATCTCTGGTTTCAAGTCTGGTGTCTTAACCGCTAGACCAAAATGGCTAATAAAATTTAAATGCCACTTAATTCTACAATGGGCATAACAAAGAGAAACTAGTGGATTTTTTTATCATATGTAGCAGCCTGCTGTTTGCAGGACAGTAGTTTTTAAGAAGGTCTATTTTTTCAAAGAAATTTGACATACTTTTCATGATGTTCTCCCTATTTATTTCTAGCAGGCAAATTGAACAAACACTGCTGCAAAAAATGGAGGAACCTGTTTCCTGGGAACTTTTTGTATATGCCCAAAACATTTCAGTGGAAGATACTGTGAATATGATACAAGGATCAGGTATGTAAAAGTTCTCTGTCTCCGGGATCCATTTGAGCATTGTGCTAGTGGACTTTTCCATATCCAAGAATCACAAATAATCCTGTCCCCCTTTTCTTCCCTTCTTCCTTTTCAAATCTGCTCCAGAAAAAAATGAGTTGGTGGAGGGAAGAGCTGGAGTGGTGCAGCATATAAATAATACTAGTGGCATCATTTGTCCTGGGGAATTTATTTTATGTATTTTATCCACTTTTTCTATGTGTCAGTTCAAGACAACATTCATGGGGAAAGACTTCCTTTAGATAAGTGTTGCCCAGGTTTGACAACTTTAAGATAAGCGGACTTCAACTCCCAGAACCTCCAGCCAGCAACACTGGCTGGGAACTTCTGGGAGTTGAAATCCATCCATCTTAAAGCTGCCAAGTTGAGAGACACTGATTTAGATAATTCCTATAGTAACAACCCTTAAGGTAGATGATGCTGAGAGAAATTTATTTGTCCCAATTTATCCAGTCAGCTCTATAGTCAAATGGAGATTTGCAATTATATCTTCAGTTTACCTCTTGACTATTCTATGTAAAACAAACATTATGACTGATACCTCTATAATCCTTCTCTTAATTTTCCAATAATCTCCTAATTCAATTCTAATATACCTCTCAAAATTGAGCACCAAGACTTTTATTATGAAGAACAGCTCCCAATCAAAGTGAATGTCGTATCTAACTTAGTCATATTTTGAAGTTACAAAAACCCAGCCTAACTTGAGTTTCCCTCATCCAGTTTTTTTATTTTATTTTATTCAATTTGGATCCTGCCTGACTTCTAGCGATTGTTTATTGTTTCTATATATTGTTGAATTCCTGTCAATCCTATGGGTATTTCGTTCTGTAGACACCATCATAAGTGGTGATGGATTGTCACAGAAGTAGAATGGTTTGTAGTTAGCTGCCCAACTAGCTGTTTTTTTTAAACAAAAGTGATGCTTACTTTTTGGATTTTATGGGGTTTTCTGAGAGCCTCTGGAACTCATCGCAAGCTCCCATTTACTAAA